>NC_088875.1:10899026-11199026 GCF_032884065.1 Artemia franciscana | reverse complement strand
TTTGATCAACTTTCAACTGGTGCTCAAATCTAAATGAAAATAAGTGTATAACGAAATGTTACCCAATTGAAAGTATACAGAAAAGAGTAACGGAAAATTACCATAAACATGTTTTTCATTAATGGTCCAGAGGTATTTTAAAACCGTTTTAAAAATTGTTTTTAGAATATTTCTAATATTTTATAGGTTTATTTTCAGGTATTTGCCAACAGCTGAAACAGCAGATAAACATTCTGTTTTTAGATTTGAGCTTCTAAAGTGATTAAATAAAAAAAACTAGTTTTTTTAACTGAAAGTAAGGAGCGACATTAAAACTTAAAACGAACAGAAATTACTCCGCATATGAAATGGGTTGTCCCCTCCGCAGTCCCTCGCTCTTTACGCTAAAGTTTGACTCTTTGCCACAATTCTACTTTTTAAAACAACTAAAAACTTTAGCGTAAAGAGCGTGGGACTGCGGAGGGGACAACCCATTTCATATACGGAGTAATTTCTGTTCGTTTTAAGTTTTAATGTCGCTCCTTACTTTCAGTTAAAAAAACTAGTTTTTTTTATTTAATTTCTGAACGTTTTTGAATTAATGCATGTTTGATTTTGGCTCTCCGCACATAAATTATTGAAATGAAATTAGTATATTAATTTTTTTTTTTGGCTAAATGGCTTTCTCTTAGTTTTGATCAGACGATTTTGAGAAATAAGGGGCGGGGAAGGAGGCCTAGCTGCCCTCCAATTTTTCGGTTACTTAAAAAGGCTACTAGAACTTTTAATATTCAAAGAACGTTTTTATTAGTAAAAAATATACGTAACTTAAGAATTAACTTACGTAACAAACTTTTATATTCTTATATTTTTATTATGTGTACGAGGGGGTTTGTACCCTCGTTAATACCTCGCTCTTTACACTGAATCGTAAGTTTTGTTCCAATTCTTTAAGCATGACCCCTGAATCAAATAGGCCGTAGAATAAATAGTTGAAATCACTAAAAATATTTTAGCATAAAGAGCGAGGTATTTATCTCCTCCTAAATACCTCGCTCTTTATGCTAAAGTATTTTTAGAACCCTTCATATGCGTAATAATCTCTGTTTGTTTTAAATTTCAATGCTATTCCTTACATTCATTTGAAAAAACGATTCCATGTTTATTTTTTCATTGTTTTTTTTTTATAGTAATGCTAGAAAATCCTGCGCCCTTTTCATTGAATTTTTTTCCCCCATGGCATATTTCTCCAAGGAAAGATCCTCCCACATAGCCCCCTCCCTCAACCCTACCCCCAAAACCAAAAAAATCCCCCTGAAAACGTCTGTACACTTCCCAATAACCATTATTATATGTAAACACTGGTTGAAGTTTGTAACTTGCAACCCCTCCCCCAGGGACTGTGGGGGAGTAAGTCATCCCCAAAAACATAGTTATTAAGATTTTCGACTATGCCAAACAAAATGGCTATCTCAAAATTTTGATCCGTTGACTTTGGGAAAAAAATGAGCGTGGGAGGGGGCCTAGATGCCCTCCAATTTTTTTGGTCACTTAAAAAGGGCACTAGAATTTTTCATTTCCGTTAGAATGAGCCCTCTTGCGACATTCTAGGACCACTTGGTCGATACGATGACCCCTGGGAAAAAAAAAACAAAAAAAAAAAAACAAAAAAACAAACAAATAAACACGCATCCGTGATTTGTCTTCTGGCAAAAAAAGCAAAATTCCACATTTTTGTAGATAGGAGTTTGAAACTTCTACAGTAGGGTTCTCTGACACGCTGAATCTGATGGTGTCATTTTCGTTAAGACTATATGACTTTTAGGGGGTGTTTCTCCCTGTTTTCTAAACTGAGGCAAATTTTCTCAGGCTCGTAAATTTTGATGGGTATAACTGATCTTGATGAAACTTGTATATTTAAAATGAGCATTAAAATGCGATTCTTTTGATGTAACGAGTTTTCTCAGGCTCGTAACTTTTGATGGCTAAGACTAAACTTGATGAAACTTATATATTTAAAATCAGCATTAAAATGCGATTCTTTTGATGTAGCTATTTATATCAAAATTCAATTTGTTAGAGTTTTGGTTACTAATTAGCCGGATCGCTCCTTACTACAGTTCGTTACCACGAACTGTTTGATTAACTCACCAAAGCCTGTATTAAAAGTGCTTTTCCTGCATTACCTGTTACCTATTCAGGTAATAAATCTATGGAAATTACAGAGAACATTACTTACTAAGTTTCAAAACACGACACCTTCAACTAAAGTCCTCCAGAACAAGGCTAAATATTGCTGTCAAAATTACATATAAACTAATGGAACTAATAATAGTGAATTACCAATTAGATCAAAGACTTGAAGAAGAAAATAAAAACAATAAAAAATTAGCAAAAATAGAATTTTTCAAAAAATTATCTAGTAGTATTTTAAACATGTCTTCGCTTTTTAAACGTTACTATCTAAAAGCGGTACTATTCGTGAGGGCTTTGTGAAATATTTCTACTTTTATAGTATAATCGTCCAGTTTATGTAAAGCAGCTTTTCTGGGTGTTGAGCTATGTAGATACTAAGTACACAGCCACTGATATGGAAATTATTTACATGCTTTAGGGATCCAGCATCATGAACTTATTTGTCCTTAAAGCCTAATTAGGATGCATTCTCTTTCAGCATAAAGTGTCTTGGACAGCCGAAAACAAGTTTTCAACAAGAAATATTTCTACTTTTTAGTAAAATTACCTCTTATATCAAAACCAAAAATAAATAAATAAAAGCTTTCTAAAGTTGCCTAGCAAAATCTCAAATCTTTGTGTTTTTTTAATGTTACTACCATTGTTACTACCCTACCAATGGTGCTACTTATTAGGCTTTTGTGCTTTTTTTTATATAACTCAGCTGGGTAATGTTATGTGTCATAATCGTCCAGTTTATGTAAAGCTATACCCTACTTTCCGTAACACTAGTATTAAAAAAAAAACAAAAAAAAAAAACAAAAAAAAACAAAGATCTGGTAAAAGAGCTTACCATGTCAATTAAATGAAACCAATGTTGAATAAACCCGGCCGAACAAAGATATACAACATTCTTAAATGGAAGCTCATAAAATACTGTCACTCAAACAAAAATCGATCGAAATAATTTACCACATCAAGGTATTCACGAAGACACATGTAATCGAAAATTACCATCACAAATTACCAAAAACAATTCAAGCAGCGAAATCGGCTTCAATATTCTTTTTCAAATATTTCGAGTTACCACATCGAATTCTGACTTGGTTATCACGTCAAACACGAATTGTGTTGCGAGAGCAACACTTTTGTTTTGTCCCGTTTTTTTTTTTTTTTTTTTTTTTCCTATGCCGCCGATCTCAGCTTATTCCTGGAAACTGGTAAGGGTCTAACCTGTGCGGTTTTTACGGAAAGTGTGGACCTCAGGCCGGATTGATGAATATGACATTACATTTTGGAAAGCTCCGTAGAACTCTTGCCTGGGTCCAAAAAGGATGGTTTTTGCTTATCCTCGAGCCAGAGCCTATGGTGTGCGAAGTGAAGTGGAGTTATATAGCCTATGTCAGAGAGGAGTATCTGAAGTTGTACAGCCAAGCTTTCGTTTCATCAAACCATGTTTCTGCTTTCGAGTGGAAAGCTCCGTTCTAGCAGGCAAGCAGGCAGGCACCAGTTTCAAATTGAAGATGGACTAAAATCTATAAGTGTTAAATATATGCGGTAGTTCCCCGGCCCCACAGCCAATATATCTTCTTTGAGTGATAAATAGAAAAATTTACAGAAACAAAAAAGTGCGATTTTCCCACGGGTCCGAAAGTGCTGCCATCTATTGTTTCTAGCCATTTCTGTTCGTGATTTCAGCTGACTTTACCATTCTTTTTTTTCTACTTGGGATTGCAATAGAGAAATGGTATCAGATATACCTCTTAAACTTTAAAAGTCCTCTCATTGCTAAAGAAATTAGAGCTTATCCTTTGCTCCTTTCTAAGTGGTGGTGTTAGAAAGTTGGCCTCCGGCAAAAAAGTCAACTTTTGAACTAAGACAGATAGAATTTTTTTTTCAATGACAATCGATAGACCTTGATGAGCTGATCAAAGTATATGTCATCCATTTTTTGTTACAAAAATTCCTTCATGACATACACCAGTTTGAAAGTTTCAAGGGGTTGACAACTTCAGTGGTAAGGTACACACTTGAACCAAAAATAGGCCGATACCAATTGTGAGATATGTAGGGGACTTACAAGCAACAGTCGATTATTAGCTTATAATCATCTTTGGCAATGAGGGGTTTGCAACTTTTGCTGATTGGTGTACCTATTATCTGTTTCTGGTGTAATTGATGGTAAGAACAACTTGGTTCCCGATTGTAAGACATGTAGGGGAGTTGTAAGTAATAATCGGCTGTTAGGCTACAATGACTTCAGCGACAAGGGGTTTGCAACTTTTGCTAGTTGGTGTACCCATTATTTTTTTCCGGTGAACTTGGATGTATATCACGGGAGAGGGACTTGTAAGTAAGAATCGGTTGCTAGAGGAGGTTCATCAGAGGCTAAAAATTTGTGCAAATTGGTGCACATCTATGGTATTTGATCCTGAAAAGTCACGAATAGCTTTATAATACCAACTAGATTATATAAGATAATGTTCCAAGTTTCCATCGGTCACGATGTCTACGATTGAAAAGGATAAAGTTCAACTGGCTGCGAACTCAATTTAGTCCCTTCTTCCGATATTCTTTTGCTGTTGTTTTTTCAACGCTGAAGAACTTGATCATGTGATTACTGATTGTGTTCTGCTTTGAATATGCCGTTTTGAATGCTTTGATAGTTTTGACAACTTCAGAATTTAACCGATAGCAAAGAAACAAAACCAAAGTGTTGCTCTCGCAACACTTTTATCGGCGAAGCCGGACAAAGGTTGCCGCAACACTTCACGTTGCCCAGGCAACGTAGGTCTAGTTATTCTTTACGTTTGACAGTCGAAGGAAAGGGGTAAGAACGACTTACTGAGGTAATACATGAACATTCTAATGAATAAAGGTTTCAAATGTTTAGTAGTTGAAACGCTTCCATGACAGCAAAACTAGTTTTTTTAAGGTTTGAGTTTTTTTTAATTCTGAGCACAACAGATTGTTAACGCTTGACTTTTCCAGACAAAAAGCGTTTCCAAATTAGACTAATTATTTTTTCTTGTTTATTTTCTTGGTTCAGTTTGGCATGGCAACACTGACGAAAATGTAGTAGGCCTACTGTTCTATGAATTTTATAATCTTGAAACAGCCAAACGAAATATATTGGGAAATCGGGATTTTCAGTCATGAATAGACCTAACATAGGTCCAGAAAAAAAATGTTTTTATTTTACTTTTGCCAGTATGTGGTATAGTGTAAATAAATTTGAAGGAAAAACATTAGTCCTAGACTTTTTTTTATATACGAAGGGGCCTAAAAATCCTATACATGTAGGATATATCACTCTTTACTCAGTGAATGATTGTGTTTTGACTCTGATACTACATCGAACATGTACTTGAATGAGGAGGCAATCTTAAATTACATCCTAGTTTGTTCAACTCAATTGGCAATTGGCAAAGTATTTGTTACCTTTATTCAACGTACCGTGGAACCTGTATGAATTATTATCAATGGTCCACTTTTCATACCACCCATGTTTAGCACCCAAATATTAGCAAAATATTTGTAATCTTTGTTCAATGTACCGCGGAACATGAATGAATTATGGTCAATGTTGCGCTTTCCGTACAACCCATGTTTAGCACCCAAATATTAACAGAATATTTGTAATCTTAGTTCAATGTACTGCAGAACATATATGAATTAAGGTCAATGCTCCACTTTCCATACAACCCATGTTTAGTACCCAAATATTAGAAGAATATTTATAACCTTAGTTCAATGTACCGCGGAAAATGTATGAATTACGATCAATGTTCCACTTTCAAAAAAAAAAAAAAAAACATGTTTAGATCCCAAATATTAACAGAATATTTTTAATCTTGGTTCAATGTATCGCGGAAAATGTATGAATTATGGTCAATGCTCTACTTTCCATACAACCCATGTTTAGCACCCAAATATTAGAAAAATATTTAGTTCAATGTTCCGCGGTACATTGTTCAATTATTTAACCTTTGTCAAACCTCTACTGCTTCGGAAGTTTCAATTGACTCACTCACTACCAATTTAAAGAATGATCTTGACAGTGTTAAACAACTTAAGCATACCCAAAAGCAGTTTCATGCTATTCTCCTATCAAAAATAAATACCCCCTATCAATAATAACCTTTTCATACGATATTTTAATACAGTTGAACCGCTCCGTGTGCAATAGGACAAGGACCTTAAATGGAACTCCCATACTTCCCATTTATTTAATTCTGGTAGTTTTCTTCTTAAATCTTTCTTCCTTCTCAAACAGTTCTCTATATCAATCCATAAGCTTAAATTAATTTACTGTTATTATATAAGACCCTGTCTGGAATATGCTTGCCCTGTCTGACAACCTGGGTTGACCAAAGACCAATATAAAGGTGATTGGGCTGAGAATAAAATCGACGAATACACACAATTTTGTTTGATCCATTGATCCAAGAGCTCGTATGGCATGAGCTTTAACAAAATTTTAAGAATCCTTCAACCCCCCAGATGGTCAAATCAGGGAAAACGACTTTATCAAGTCAATTTGTGCAGCTTCCTGCCACACCTACCAATTTTCATCGTCCTAGCACGTCCAGAAGCACCGAACTCGCCAAAGCACTGAATCCAATACCCCTAACTTACCCAAAAAGAGTGGATCCAGTCCGGTTACGTCAATCTCGAACTAAGGACATTTATAAGCGTTTTCCGAGATTTCCGGTTTTCCCCTCCTACTTCCCCCAATCTCAACAGATTTGGTCAGTATTTGAAATAAGAGCTCTGAGACACGAGTTCCTTCTAAATATTAAATTTCATTAAGATCCGGTGACCCGTTCTTAAGTTAAAAATACCTCAATTTTTCCAACTTTTCAAATTAATAACCCCCCCCCCCATAGAAAACAGATCCGTTCCAATTATGTCAATCAGGTATCTATAGCTTGTGCTCATTCTTCCCATTAAGTTTCGCCCCGATCCCTCCACTATAAGCATTTTCAAAGATTTCCGGTTTCCCCCTCCAACTCCCCCCAATGTCACTGGATCTGGTCGGGATTTAAAATGAGAGTTCTAAAGCACAAGATCCTTCTAAATATCAAATTTCATCAAGATATGATCATCCGTTAATAAGTTACAAATACCTCAATTTTTCCGAATTACTCCCCCCCCCCCACAACTCCACTAAAGATAGCGGATATGGTCCGGTTATGTCAGTCACTTATCTTGACTTGTGCTTATTCTTCCCACCAAGTTTCATCCTGATCTCTCTGCTTTCAGCGTTTTCCAAGATTTCCCCCCTCCCCCCAATGACACTGGATCCGGTAAAGATTTAAAATAAGAGATCTGAGTAGGAGGTCCTTCTAAATGTAAAATTTCATAAAGATCCGATCATTTCTTCGTAAGTTAAAAACACCTCATTTTTCTTATGTTTTAGAATTTGCCCTCCCCCCACTCCCCCAAAGAGAGCAGATCTGTTCCAGTTATGTCAATCAGGTATCTAGGACTTGTGATTATTTTTCCCACCAAGTGTCATCCCGATCCTTCCACTCTAAGCGTTTTCCAAAGTTTTATCCCCCGCCAACTCCCCCCAATTTCACCGGGTCCAGTAGGGATTTAAAATAAGAGCTCTGAGACAAGATTTCCTTCAAAACATAAAATTTCATTAAGATCTGATTACTTCTTCGTAAGTTAAAAATACCTCATTTTTTCTAATATTTCAGAACTAACCCTCTCCCCAACTTTCCCAAAGAGAGCGGATCCGTTTCGGTTATGTCAATCACGTATCTAGGACTTGTGATTATTTTTCCTACAAAGTTTCATCCTGATCCCTCGGCTCTAAGCATTTTCCAGGATTTTAGGCATCCCCCTAACTCCCCCAATGTCACCAGATACGGTCGGGATTTAAAATAAGAGCTCTGAGACACTACTACCTTCGAAACATCAAATTTCAATAAGATCCGATCGCTCCTTCATAAGTTAAAAATACCTCATTATTCAGAATTAACCCTCCCCCCAACTCCCCCAAAGAGAGCGGATCCGTTCTGGTTACGTCAATCACGTATCTAGGACTTGTGCTTATTTTTCCACCAAGTTCCATCTCAATCCCTCCACTCTAAGCGTTTTCCAAGATTTTAGGTTCCCCACCCCAACCTCCAATTTCACCTGATCCGGCCGGGATTTAAAATAAGAGCTCTGAGACACGAAATCCTTCCCAACATTAAATTTCATTAAGATCCGATAACCCGTTCTTAAGTTAAAAATACCTCTTTTTTCTAATTTTTCCGATTTAACCGTTCCCCAACTCCCCCCCAGATGGTCGAATCGGGGAAACGACAATTTCTAATTTAATCTGGTTTGGTTCCTGATATGCCAGCCAAATTTCATCGTCCTAGCTTACCTGGAAGTGCCTAAAGTAGCAAAACCGGGACAGACAGACCAACAGAACTTGCAATCGCTATATGTCGTTTGGTTAATACCAAGTGCCATAAAAAACTACACGACGCCAAGGCCCACCCAGGGCATCATTCAAGATATATCGAATTATATAATTCTATATGCACCAAATAACAGACATAAAAAAAAAAAAAAAAAAAAACGACGCAAAGGCCCACCAAGTGCATCGTTCAAGATATATCAAATTATGTAATTCTATATGCACCAAATAACAGATATTTAAAAAAAAAATCCATTTGCTAGAAGCAAATTAAGCTCTAAGTAACTGTTTAACCGATAAAATATATTAGTAATTCACCCTTTAAAGTCCAAGAAGTAATGTCAGAGGATGCCAAATGGAACTCGTTACGGGAGAGTAAAGAAACTAATATTAACACGGAGGGTCGGTCAGTCAGGGGTACAAGACAGAGGAGCAGTTAGCAGATCAATAAAGAGGAGTAAACAGACAACACTTCGATTTTTTCTTCTTTTTTTCCATCATCACAAACTCTTGGGTCGGTCAGTCAGGGGCCCAAGACAGAGGAGCAGTTAGCAGATCAGTAAACAGGGGTAGGCAGAGCATGCTTCGATTTTTTTTTTTTTTTTCGTCACAAACCCTTCGGTCGGTCAGTCAGGGGTCCAAGACAGAGGAGCAGTTATCAGATCAATAAAGAGGAGTAGGCAGATCATGTTTCAATTTTTTGTTCTTTTTTTTTCATCGTCTCAAACCCTCCGGTCGGTCAGTCACGGGTTCAAGACAGAGAAGCAGTTAGCAGATCAATAAACAGGGGTAGGCAGAGCTTGTTTAATTTTTTTCTCCTTTTTTTTCGTCGTCACAAATCCTCCGGTCGGTCAGTCAAGGGTTCAAGACAGAGGAGCAGTTAGCAGATCAATAAACAGGGGAGGCAGAACATGCTTCGATTTTTCTTCTTTTTTTTCATCGTCACAAACCTTTGGGTCGGTCAGTTCAGGGGGTTCAAGACAGAGGAGCAGTTAGCACATCAATAAACAGGGGTAGGCAGAGCTTGTTTCATTTTTTGTTCTTTTTTTTTATCCTCACAAACCCTCCGGTCGGTCAGTCAGGGGTCCAAGACAGAGGAGCAGTTAGCAGATCAATAAAGAAGAATTGGCAGAACATGCTTCAATTTTGTCCTATTTTTTTTCATCGTCACAAACCCCGGGGTCGGTCAGTCAGGGGTCCAAGACAGAGGAGCAGTTGGCAAATCAATAAAGGAGAGTAGACATAGTATGTTTCGATTTTTACTTCCTTTTTTTCATCGTCACAAACCCTAATACCCGAAAGAACAGGATCAGAACATATTTTTTGTGGCCTTTCGTGTGGAATGAAGCCTCTCAAACGCGTATTTAAAATTATTCTTAGACATTTCCTCCAGAAAACATATAGCAAATCTTCTTTAATCTTTCAAAGCGTCCAACTTTCGACGCAATAGTTGATAGCTATCATTACCGTGTGTTCTAGAATCTTCATTCTTAGTTCCAAGACTTTCTTCGCATTCTCCCGAATTTTTTTTTTCGACGCTAAAAAAGCACCCAGCTTCTGGGCCGTTCCTGACAAAATTAGCTATTAAATATATTATTTATATTATTTTACTGAATTATTTCCAGCTCACCTCCTTAAAGTCTTCTTGTAAATGTAATTAATACAAAATCAGGAGCAAAAATCAAAGAGGTAGCATATTTTTTTATTTTTAAGCTTGTTTTACTCTAAAAGATTCCTGGCAACCCTGAAAAGGTTTCAAGTATCCCCTAGAAGGGGAGGGGGAATGGCCCCTACTTTAAAACTCAACATTCCAAAGGGCAGCAATGCAGGAATCACAACACAACTAGCTTGTTCAGAGTAGTTTATCAACATAACGTGTTTATGCTATAGCAATGCTACTGACAGCAGCTTTAGGAACAATTTCCACTTACAATGTTGTTTTACTCAGCGGTCGTTTTCGCGTCAAATGAGGGGCTGGGGCTTCCTCCTTCACCAGAGCAGCGGGAGGGGGGATGCTCCTACTAATTTGAGGAATATGAACCTTCTTATCTTCTAAGGCAGTCACAGTGAGTGGAATGGCGGGAGTAGGACTTAAACCCGTATGAGAAAGACTAGGACCAGGTTGTGGCATTGATGGTGATTCAACCTGAAAAGTATTTCCATGGTAAAGATACGAAAAATTTACTTCACAAATTGACATACTCTTTTTTCTTTGATTTACAGTGATCCTAAGCAACATTAAGATCTAGTTAAAATGCCATAGTTTTGAGCCCGGATAAAGTTCTAAAAATATGCAAATAAACCACTTCCTTTTTTAATTGTTTTATCCTATGCTGACCAAAATAATCATATTGATTATCTAGAAGACCAAAATAATCATTGATGCACAGTAAGACTGTGTATAAAGTAAGCAGTCAATCGTATAGAAATTCCTTTGGTGAGATGGGATATCCTTCGCGCACCCCACAATTCCCAACATTTTCAAAACTGCAAAACTGTAACTCCTAAAATGATTGACATTTTTTTGGACAAAAAACAAAAAACAAAGTTTTTTACATTGGCCACGTGGCATCCCACTATGTGTTGTTTATCATATAACCCTTGTTGTCCAGCAGATGAAACCGTCAAAAGGAGCTAACAGCAATAGAACATTATAGGGAGCTAACGTTTCGGCAAAAAAAGTAAAACATGCTCACTTTTTTGCTAAAAGTCTGCAGTAGGGAAGTGGGAATGGCACTAGAAGACCGCTCGCTTCGGCAACTAAGAGTGTTGGGAGATGTTAGAGGGGCCAAGAGCCTGCTTTATGATTCCAATAATAACGACACTAATAAATAATAGGGGAGGTACCATGTTTTTTGTTTCGTTTTCATGGTTGGAAACAATTTGGAATGTTTGCATTAAATAGCAACGGAAACGTTTGCATTTGCTTATGAACTTGTTATTTGCATTTGCATTTTGCTTGTTGTTTGCATTTGCTTATGAACTTGTTATTTGCATTTGCATTTTGCTTGTTGTTTGCATTTGCTTATGAACTTGTTATTTGCATTTGCATTTTGCTTGTTGTTTGCATTTGCTTATGAACTTGTTATTTGCATTTGCATTTTGCTTGTTGTTTGCATTTGCTTATGAACTTGTTATTTGCATTTGCATTTTGCTTGTTGTTTGCATTTGCTTATGAACTTGTTATTTGCATTTGCATTTTGCTTGTTGTTTGCATTTGCTTATGAGCTTGTTATTTGCATTTTGCTTGTTGTTTGCATTTGCTTATGATTATGTTATATATTCTCTGAGGCCAACCTGACTTGTATTCATAATAATGATAGATGGTAATAAGCTTACCTAAGCTATGGATGTCAGGTGATTGATTTTTCTAACGATAGTTTCGACAGGACCCGTGCCTGTCATCATCAGGTAGAAATTTCAGGAAGAAATTTGAATTTAACCTGATGATGACAGGCGCAGGTCCTGTCGAAACTATCGTTAGAAAAATCAATCACCTGGCATCCATAGCTTAGGTAAGCTTATTACCATCTATCATTATTATGAAACTTGATTATGAAATAAATTTGGGTTATTATCTCAATGAATTGCATTAATGTAAATTTAAAAAAAAAGAAAAATTCAGTCAAATCGACCTGAAGAAGTCATTTAATGCACGTTGAGAAAGTGTTTTTCACTTATTTATTTATAGGGAGTTATAAATAGAAGTGTCATAAAGAAAGTCATAAAGAAAGTGTTTTTATTTATTTATTTATATATTTATTTATTCACAACTTGACAGCACTTAATATATATATCATTTATTTATAAAATGAATATTTATTCATTTAATATTTATAAATATATTTATTTTTTATTCCTTTATTTATTTATTTATAGTTTTTCATTTATTTGTTTATCATTCATTTATTTATTTAACCATAGGGAGCTAACATAATAGAACAACAGCAAAGTTGTTATTGACCCAAGAAGTCATTAAGAAAGGTGACCAAAAAAATAAAAAATAAAATTTGGAATACAGTGAATCGCCAAAAAGAAAACCTACTTCGGGTCACGTCTTTAACTGGGTTATTTCCCGGGAGCCTTCCAATTGATCTTGGAAGCTTCTTGAAAGGCTTAAACGCACCTTGCCTTGATTTCTTTTTTTTTACCTTAGAAAGAATATATAAAAACTAAACAAAAATCACAATAAGAGTAATTTCTTTTTATAGATAGAAAAAATTTCTAGGGGGGGGGGAGGAACAGTATGAATCAGTCTCTTGACTGGGCTAGATTCTCTAAACCTGTTTTCTTGGAGTAGGCTGACAAACTCTCTATGCAGCCCGAAAGGCATGAGAAACAAGAAAACTATAAAATAGTACAAAAAATTAAAACCTTACTCTAGGTTTTACCACCGACTGTAATCTTGGCGGTGGTGGAGCTTGCTGATCGGAAGAGGATTGCGGATTTGTCCGAGTAATAACAGAAGAGGAATGGCCATTTGAAACCTAAAAAAAGAAAGATGTATGCTACAGAAGTTTCCAAAAGCAAAGCTTAAGCCAACAATCAGGTTCTAGTCTAATCAATCAATATCAGCTTCTAGAAGTGTTCGAAGCTGTTCATTTCAGACACACCTCCCAACCTCAGAAAACGAGCATTCATAAAAACATTTGATTATATATAAAAAAAATGCTTAAATTTCATAGTCCCAAAATTTCAATGGTAGGTTCACGTTATGTTTTACACCATCATCATTACCAACGTTAAAATAAAATAACAATAGAGATATAGATCTATAGCAATGGAAATATGGTTAACGATAAATAACAATAGATGGATAAGGTTAACATTATGCTTTTCATCACCACCATCACGAACGTTAAAATAAAATAACAAAAGAGATAAGGTTATCGATAAATGACGATAGAGGGATAAGGTTAGCGTTGTGCTTTTCATCAGCATCATTACCAACTTTGGAATAAACTAACAATAGAGGTAAGGTTAACGCTAAACAACAATAGAGGGACAAAGTTAAGATTATGCTTTCCATCAGTATCTTCGCCATCGTTAGAATAAAATAACAAAAGACATTGGGCAAAATCAAACAGTTCGTGGTAACGAACTGTAGTAAGGAGCGACCCGGCTCAAAAGTAACCAAAACTCTAAAAAATTGAATTTTGATATCAATAGCTACATCAAAAGAATCGTATTTTAATGCTGATTTTAAATATATAAGTTTCATCAAGTTTAGTCTTACCCATCAAAAGTTACGAGCCTGAGAAAATTTGCCTTATTTAAGAAAATAGGGGGAAACACCCCTTAAAAGTCGTAGGATCTTAACGAAAATAACACCATCAGATTCAGCGTATCAGAGAACCCTACTGTAGAAATTTCAAGCTCCTATCTACAAAAATGTGGAATTTTGTATTTTTTACCAGAAGACAAATCACGGGTGCGTGTTTATTTGTTTTTTTTGTTTTTTTTTCTTTTCCCCAGGGGTCATCGTATCGACCAAGTGGTCCTAGAATGTCGCACGAGGGCTCATTCTAACGGAAATGAAAAGTTCTAGTGCCCTTTTTAAGTGACCAAAAAAATTGGAGGGCATCTAGGCCCCCTCCCACGCTCATTTTTTTCCCAAAGTCAACGGATCAAAATTTTGAGATAACCATTCTGTTCAGCATAGTCGAAAACCATAATAACTATGTCTTTGGGGATGACTTACTCCCCCACAATCCCTGGGGGAGGGGCTGCAAGTTTCAAACTTTGACCAGTGTTTACATATAGTAATGGTTATTGGGAAATGTATAGACGTTTTCAGGGCGATTTTATTTTGTTTGGGGGTGGGGCTGAGGAGAGGGGGCTATGTTGGAGGATCTTTCCTTGGAGGAATCTGTCATGGGGGAAGAAAAATTCAATGAAAGGGGTGCAGGATTCTCTAGCATTACTATAAGAAAACAATGAAAAATAAACATGAAAACGTTTTTTTTTAATGAAAGGAAGAAGTAGCATTGAAACTTAAAACGAACAGAGATAATTACGCATATGAGGGGTTCTAAAAATAATTTGGCATAAAGAGCGAGGTATTTAGGAGGAGATAAATACCTTGCTCTTTATGCTAAAGTATTTTTAGTAATTTCAACTATTTATTCTACGGCCTTTCTGATTCAGGGGTCATTCTTAAACAATTGGGACAAAACTTACGATTTAGTGTAAAGAACGAGGTATTAACGAGGGTACAAACCCCCTCGTATACATAATAAAAATATAAGGTTATGAAAGTTTGTTACGTAAGTTAATTCTTAAGTTATGTGTATTTTTTACTAATAAAAACGTTCGTTAAAAATTAAAAGTTCTAGTTGCCTTTTTAAGTAACCGAAAAATTGGAGGGCAACTAGGCCTCCTTCTCCACCCCTTATTTCTCAAAATCGTCTGATCAAAACTAAGAGAAAGCCATTTAGCCAAAAAAAGAATTAATATACAAATTTCATTTTAATAATTTATGTGTGGAGAGCCAAAACCAAACATGCATTAATTCAAAAACGTTCAGAAATTAAATAAAAAAAACTAATTTTTTTAGCTGAAAGTAAGGAGCGACATTAAAACTTAAAACGAACAGAAATTACTCCGTTAATGAAATGGGTTATCCCCTCTGCAATCCCTCGCTCTTTACGCTGAAGTTTGACTCTTTGCCACAATTCTACTTTCTAAAACTATTAAAAGCTTTAGCGTAAAGAGCGAGGGATTGTGGAGGGGACAACCCATTCCATTAACGGAGTAATTTCTGTTCGTTTTAAGTTTTAATGTCGCTCCTTACTTTCAGCTAAAAAAATTAGTTTTTTTAATTTAATATTATTTAGGAACGCTGTCTAATATTAAGGTGTTCTTTATATGCACAAACTTACCACAAAACAGACGGATTATTACACAAGATGTGCGCCTCAAAAATATAAGTTTATGCTTCCAACTTTAAGGTTTAGAAGACCTTCTTCTGAGGATCGCAGCACCTCCAAAGACCACGGTTTTTGACTTGATATTTGGTGGTTTTTGAACTTCCAAAGAAAAAAAAAAAAAAACAACCTAGCCATTCTCATTAATAATTTTTTACTTTTTGCCAAAAAAAACGTCATCTAACGAAGGTCATTATTGGCTTTACCTAACAACCGCAAAAAAAACGTCACAAAGTCGAGAGTCTAACGAGTTTACAACGATTTAAACTTTTTTTGTCAAATGTTTTCTGTTCAAAACTAAAACATTAGTGATACATGTTAACTACTACTACTAACAACTCACAGCAGCAACAAGCCGACTGAGGCCATCACAGCTAAGAACGCTCCTCCTCCATCCCAATCTATTCAAAGCCCCCCTCAATACACCCTCCCACGAAGCTCCCATTTCCATTAAATCTTTCTGTATGACACCCTCCCACCCCAGACGAGGACGACCTGCTTTCCGTTTAGCCCTAGACGGTTGGCCGAAAAGAGTAATCTTCGGTAATCTGTCATCCTTCATCCATAGAACGTAGCCTAGCCATCTCAACCTTTCTTTCATTATAGCCGTAAAAAGCAGGATTGAACCACATTTTTTGTGTAGCCTACTTTTTGAAATGCGGTCAGTCATCCGAGAACCCAGAACAGTCCGTAGGCAATTTCTCTAGAAAACATCTAGTAAATCTTCATCCGCTTTTCGAAGCGCCCATACTTCAGAGCCATATTTGACCACTGTCATCACCGTAGCTTCCAATATTCTAATCTTGGTTTGCAGACTTAACTTCCTATTCTTCCAAACCTTTTTTTAACTGTGAAAAACACCCTGAGTCTTGGCTACTCTACTTTCATATCTTCACTGCTCCCATCGTCTTTACTAATAATACTACCAAGTTAAGTGAGGCCGCCCACCTGATCAATCTTTTCCTTACCCAACATCACCTTTTCATCTTCACTTATTCCTAGCCTTAGTGACTTAGTCTTCTCAACATTAATTTTCAAACCTATTCCAGCACCCTCAACTCACAAAACTTCTAAAAGTTCATTCATTTTACTCACACTTTCATCTAGTATGCTTAAATTATCAGTATAATCTAAGTCCAGGAAAGTTATTCCTCCCCCTGGTCTCCTTCCTGTGCTCCTTAAGACAAAGTCCATCAAAATGATCCAAATAAAGAAGGATAGAACACAACCCTGCTTAACTCCTGATTTAATACAAAACCAGCTGCAAACCTCATTTCCTACCTTAACCGCAGCAGTATTATTCTCGTACACAGCACTAATCACTTTAATGTATTTGTCTGGTACACCATAAAAGGATAAGACCTTTACTAAAGCTCTTCTATGAACAGAATCGAACGCTTGCTCATAATGTACGAAACTGAGGACAAAAGGTGTTTGAAAACTAAGACATTTCTCAATTATTAAACTAAGAATGTAAATTTAGCCGACACATCCTCTACCCTTTCTAAAACCGCACCGTTCTTTTCTTAAAACTATATCTACAGCATCTCTCAGTAAGTAATTTGTTACCTACAGAGAACAGATTAGTGTCTCGATAATTACGACGCTTACTCTTATCACCTTTTTTATACAGTGGTTTAATTAAGGTTTTCCTAAAATCGCTAGGTACTTCCCCTATTTCAAAAATCATATCGATATTCTTCAGTAAGTTATTTTTCACCTCAAAGCCACCATATTTAAGAAACTCATTTACTACACTATCAGCCTTTGGAGACTTATTACTTTTCAACCCTTTTAGTACTGTCGCTAATTCTTCCTTCACATCCATGGTATCACAAACTTTTTCATTTTCCTCAATATCTTTTCCTGCAACTGTATCTCGGTTTAGCATATTCTCGAAACTTTTATTCTCAAAAATAGAAAGTATTTGCAAAGTTTTTTTTGTTTTTTTTTTAGTGGGTAATGAACGGTTGCCTTATTATGAACAGAACCCTTCAATAGCATCAAAACAACCCTCGTTTTATACCCAAATAAAAGAAGAGCTTCCCAGCAGGAAATTTTAAAACACTCCCCCCCCCAGGAACAGACGTGTGTGCATATATGAATAGCGTCTACGCAACATAAAAATAAAACAAGGTATAAACAATCACAAGAAGCAATATAGACAAATCAAACAATACTTAATTGACCATTTTAAAGCAGTTAAAACAGAAGCTAAGCGCAACAAACCCAAATAAGATAAAGTATAAAATAAAACAGTGAATTAGCTGAAAATCACAAGACGCAATATAGACAAATCAAGTAATACTGAATTGACCATTTTAAAGCAGCAAAAACAGAAGCTTGGCGCAACAGACCCAAATAAGATAAAGTATAAATAAAACAGTGAGCTAGCTGAAAACTTGCACAAAACTCAAAGAAAAAAAACAAGTCAACTCAAGCATTTCAATGACTTAGAACCATAGTAGATTAATATAAATTGACATAAATCATTCATATTAATATTAATATGAATTACATATGATTCAGATGAACATACTAGGGAGAGGGCATTCCAACAAAATTGTCTGAAGATCCATCTTGGATATAATGAGAATATCCTGTAGATTTACACAAAAACTAAATTGCAAATTCCAACAGTTAATTAAACAAGGTAGCAGAGTGGATTAGGAGATGGGAAAGATGTCTGAAAGCTTTAGAGGTATTTAAAAAAAATATAGCAGCAACTGATTACCAAAACTTCAGATAGCTCGGACGTTTCTTAACGTATTTTGAAATCAATTCTATCCCAGCGTACTTCTCTCAGCGGGGTAGACACACGGTTGCCAGTTAAACTGTAAGCTATATGAAAATTGTTCCTTTTCTTTTCTATGTTGCTACGTTTTAGTATTCAAATAGTAGTTATCCTGAGAATTAACATAATTTTAACCCAAACGTCCATAGGAACGTTTCAAGAGGTTTACAAGCTTGGATGTTATATTGTTTTAATCGCATTTTTCATTCAAATTGGTTATTTAATTCAGATATCCATCTTATTTTATATACTTAATCGTTTATTCTAGGAAACTTTCCAGGCGTTCATCAAAGGAACAAATGTCCTTGGGCCATTGAAGATCAAATTAAACGTTTTGAATTTCATCTATGGACGTTAGTTTGTTATCAATGATACAGATTTATTTTTATTTTTTTTTTAGATTCGTCTGACCCTACAAAATTATCCACGTATGGTCCTCCTTTTTTATGCGCTCTAGCCCTTTGTTTATAATGAGTGTTCCCAATATGTGATGCACCCCCTCCTCCTAGATATAAAAGAGGGGTTTGTACCGTGATTATCAAGTGGATTGGTTACAACTAGCTAGCATGGAAAATATAATATTTAGTATTTCAATAAATTTTTGAAACCTAGACAAAAGGGGCAGACCATTTTCAGACGCTTCTAAGCCGTCCTCCCCCTCTGGAGCCACCAACAATCCCTGATATACTACTAAACCTTACTATCAACTACTAAACCTTCCATAGTTGAAGTAATCAACTACTAATCAGCTACTAAACCTTCCAATCAACATAGATCCTTCGGATACCACAGAGATTTGTATGGCGGCAGAAGAATTGAAAAATGGACCATCTCCAGGCGAAGACAGAATCACAGCAGAAATGCTTGAGAATAAATTCTTCAAGACAATGCGAGAGTCGGAAAAAGAGCCTAAAAATTGGACTAGAAGCACCCTAGTAAAACTTTTCAGAAATGGAGATACCACAAAGTGTGAAAACTGGTGTGGTACCTGCCTCCTTTCAATCGCTGGAAAGTTATATGCTCTCACAATCATCAACAGACTAAAACTACATCTTGATAGACATCTACGCGAGCAGCAACACGGCTTCCGTCCAAACCGCTCATGTACTGACCTCATATTCGTCCTCAAAATGCTGCTGGAAGAAAACAATGAAGGGAGAAGGAAATTGTACTTTGTATTCATTGATTTTGAGAAAGTTTTTGACTCAGGAGATAGAGCAATACTCTGAAAAATTCTCTCACATTACGACATACTGGAAAAAATCATAAAACATATCACGGCTTTCTAAAAAGATACAGAATGCTGTGTATAAACTGGACGGGGGAATACCAAATATTCTAAAATTATGACAGAAGTAATGCAGAGATATGTCCTCTCCCTCCTGCTGTTCATCCCTATTGTTGACTACATCTTAAGTAAATGTGGAGGATATGGGATTGATAAAAATCAACACAAATAAAACAAAAAACATGGCTACTAGTGGATCACCTCTTGATATTAGATATGGAGATGATCGAATAGAGGAGGTGGTTGAGTTCAGATACCTGGGTAGAACAGTCAAAACACTGGCTCAAACCCAAGAGAAGTCCAACTTAGATTGGGACAAGCACATGGGGTGCCGTCTCAGACGAGTTTGGAATTCTCAAAAATACCTGGCACCTTATTCAGCAACAAAAGAAAAATATACAGCCATTCGAAAACACTTGCCTCAGAATAAATCTAAATATAAACTGGACCCAGAGGATAAGAAATGACACCATCAGGCAACTGATCCAGCTACCTTGAATAATAGACGTTATCCGTCAACGTAGGTGGCGTTATCTTGGGCATGTCATCAGGATGGACAGTAATCGCTTGCCAAACCTGATCCTCTTCTGGCAACCAGAAGGATAAAGAAGACGCAGCAGTCCTAGAAACACTCAATGATGTTCATACATAAGATAATTGTCAAATATACATGCGTCCCTAGAGCCCAAATGAGAAGACGTACTAGTTGCAGCACACCTCCGAGATGACTGGAGACTTTTCGTGGATCCTTTGGGTGGCTCTGGAGGCACAAGAGGAACTAAGGTCTAACGTAAGACAAAAGAGGGTGCGATTTCGCACAATGACGATCAAAAGGGGGAGAGGGACGCGGAATAAGGTTAGTTGTACCCGTTTTGAAGTCCAATTAATGAGTGTTGGTGTTTAGTATATGTCACATAGCAGCATATCTATTAGCTTTATATCCATAGAAACTACCGATCCATGAAATAGAACTTGAAAAAGGATCTCCAGTAAAAATTTCCGGTTTTCAAGTAAGACAGCACAAATGAACCTGAATCCGTTACTGTGACAGTAAAGAGAAAAAAAGAGACATTACTTTGCTACACTCTCGTGCTGAAAAGTAGGCTTTAATTCCGTTTTGCTTCATTTTTGAGGTGTATTAAGCCAACCAGATTATGACTTAATCGTAGGTCAGAAAGGAAAGCGAAGTAACCCCGCCTTTTCACCCATTGTTACTATGTCAAATTTTGAGCCAGTGAAAACAACGCAAAATATCATTGGCTCTTTTGCATAAAATTGTGAAGTATTAAAGAGAACAAAAGTTTCAAGTCATAATATTTT
This sequence comes from Artemia franciscana, assembly GCF_032884065.1. Taxonomy (NCBI): domain Eukaryota; kingdom Metazoa; phylum Arthropoda; class Branchiopoda; order Anostraca; family Artemiidae; genus Artemia; species Artemia franciscana. The sequence continues at coordinate 11,178,123 of NC_088875.1, read as the reverse complement.
TATAACTAAATTCCTTGTTTGTCCGCGGTAAGCAATAACCTTTTTTCAACAGCAGTTTTAAGCAACAGCAGTAATTTCACAAGTATACTCTCTGCTCCTTAGCAACAAGCGACAGTACTGTTTTTAAAGTAGTTTTAAGCAACAGCATTTATTACAAGTAAATTCCCTGTTTCCCTGCGGTAATATGTGACACTTCAATAGCCAAACCCAAGTTAGTGCCCCAATTTTGCCAAAAGCCATAATTCAAACTCACTCACAGGTTGCCGTAATAAATCGGCCAAATAAGACGTTTTACTTCCTCCTTCTGGTTGCCATCGAGATCTCTTCTTGTAAAATGTAAGCAAATCCTTTATAAAATAAAAAAAGGCTCCCAAAATTGAGCATTCCAAATTGAGCATTTAAAAACAAGGAAAATAAAGTGGTATTGCATCGAACACTCTCATAAGAATCAATTTCTTCAGAAGTACGTAATTGTTATGGTATAATAGAACGTTATAATATATAAATGTTATAACAGAACATTTATACAGAAGACAACCATGGCTGTGAAATAGTGTTTTGAGCAATAGCCATGCATAGGTGGCTGTTCCAAATTCCACCCTTCCACAAAAAAACAGTCTGTTTATGTGCGTGTGGATCAAAGAGTAAAAGCTTTTAGACGGTAATTGTATGTGCGGGTAGTGTAAAAACACCTCCGTTAAGGTAAAAGCAGTCTGTGTATGTGCGTTTGGATCAAAGAGTAAAAGCTTTTAGACGGTAAGTGTATGTGCGGGTAGTGTAAAACACCTCCATTAAGGTGAAAAGAGTCTGTGTATGTGCCTGTGGATCAAAGAGTAAAAGCTTTTAGACGGTAAGTGTAACAACAAGTAGTAAGGATATATATGCTTGCTACCCTATATTTCTGCTATCATACTTGTGCAATAACATTTTCCCCATCAATTTCAGATTTTTATTTATTTTTAAACTACAGTTATATGTGGACAAAGGTTCGACCCTGGGGGGAGAGGATATCAGATGATTTTTCTGGCCGGAGGGGGAAGGTCCATAGGGAAAATCTCAAAAGGAGTCCATGTACCCGGTGGTAGTTACACTCGTTAATATATCTTTATAGAATAGCAGTCCCATTGTCCCATTACTCCCCAGCACTGCGTAAAACATAAGAAATTGGTCTGAAGGGCCCTCGCCCTTCCATTAGGGATTTCACAAGAATGAAAAATTATGGTCTAAGTGCACTTTTTTATGTTCCTCTCTCCAATCCTCCTGGGAATGTCTTCATTTGATGATTAAGTACTAATTCATTAAATAATGACATAAAATTTGCATCCGGAGGTAAAACGCGGGAGGAAAGATTAGAAATGATCCTTAAGAAAATGTTCAATGCCAATAAATAACAAGGAAGGTAGTACTACAGAAAATGCGATAGAAAAATTAATAAATAAAACAGAGTATAATGACAAAATAAAATAAAAATAGGAGAAAAGGATTTACAAATTTAGTACAGACTGATAGCAACAATCATTATAACAAACTCAGGTTTTACTACTTATTCAATATCAAAAAGAAAATCATCTTACATTCCTCTGCCCCCCTCCCACCTCCTTAAGGGCTCAGACCTATGTATTAATAAATTCACAGATCAGTCAAAAACTTCTTGTTTTCAACATGTAAAAAAAAGGTAGAGAATCCTTTTTATTTCCACTGGGAATGTCTTCATTTGATGATTAAGTACTAATTCATTAAATAATGACATAAAATTTGCATCCGGAGGTAAAACGCAGGAGGAAAGATTAGAAATGATCCTTAAGAAAATGTTCAAAGCCAAGAAATAACAAGGAAGGTAGTACTACAGAAAATGCGATAGAAAAATTAATAAATAAAACAGAGTATAATGACAAAATAAAATAAAAATAGGAGAAAAGGATTTACAAATTTAGTACAGACTGATAGCAACAATCATTATAACAAACTCAGGTTTTACTACTTATCCAATATCAAAATTATCTTATCTACTAGCTACTAAACAGAGACTGAATAATCAACTAAGGATGGAAAATCCAGTTACCAAGAAAAACGATAAAAGCAATTAAATTAACATTAAAAAGCTGACAAACTCACAAAATGGTCACTATAAAAATGGTCACTAAATGGTCACAAACTCACAAAATGGTCACTATAATAGCTACAGGCAAGCTCTACGATGTAAAATACGTGCGCAAGGAAATTAAAGAAAAAAATAGTGTCGAAAAAATTACGATCAGAAATAAAAGTTCAGACAAGACCCAATTTATAAATAATATTAGACTATTATAAATATTATAATCAAACAAGCCCAAAGTAGAAACAATAGGGAATTTTTTTTCTAAGACAGTGGAATTGAATTCAGTGGATATTTCGGCCCAATGCTCAACGGCTTAGCATCCTTTCTTCAACGAAGTTCAACCAGGACTGATAAATAAAATGATGCGAGAGGATAAATTCATTCAAACAAAACAGAAAAAAATGATTAGATGCAAGTTTTTAAAGCTAATCTTGATTTTGGCAGCTTGCCTCAAAGATCTTTTCGTAACAAGTTCAATACTATTGTAGATTGGTTTAGTACAATGTTTTGTTGTTAGATCATTTTTAATTAGATTTTCCTATTGTTTAAAAACAAATTCCCTATTGTTTCTACTATGTGGTTTTTTGATATGGAAACTTTGTCTTTGTTTGATATGGAAAGGCAGTGTGGCCTTCGTTGCTATATTTGCTAAATATTATAATAAAAGCTTATCCATCTCATAAATATTATAAATATGTACAGTATTATAAATAATTTTAAAAAATCCCATTTCATTCTATTAATATTACACTTTCATTATTCTATCATGTTTTTTTTTCTTCTCAAACACCTCACAGTTATGAATGACAAATGAAAGAATGACCATTATCGACAGCAACTCGATGTGTTACAATAGTAACATATCAAAAGTATATACTTTTTATATTGATTCCAAATGTGCAAAATCATGTTAGATTTAATATTAGCTATCAAACAATTTAGAAAAATGGATGTGGTCTAGACGAAAATTGCGCAATGAAAATTCAATTAGTCTGAAAACCTTCCAATGCAGGTTTCAAACATTATGTGTAAAATTCTTTTGTTTTCGGTGAAACTCGAACTCCACTCTGATCTCCGACCTCGGACTGTCTCCGATCTTTTGAAGTTTAAAGGAGCGGTAACCCGACTGATGTTTGTGGTAATTTCTCTTCGTTTTAAGCTTGTCTTTCTTATTAAATTTTAATTTTTGTTCATTTTAAGATTCAGTACCAGGGGAACAAGCTTCAGTCGGTGAAGCGAATTTTAAACATTGAGCTGTCTGAAATAAACCCAACCCACCACCCACCCACCACACGGAAATGCACACCCCCACACGGGTGTACAAAAAAAACATAATGAAAAACCTTTTTATGTTATTTTTATAGATTTAGTTTTTATAAACAAAGATACAAAAGGGAAGTTATTTTCAATGATAATCGCTTCCTCTCTCTTTGCCTGGTTTGACGATAAAAAAAAATTAAACTTATTAATCATTTATCAGGCCTTATTCTAAGTTTGAATCATTATATGATTTAATAATATCTTATTAAGATATACTTATACTTTAATTTCTCTTCGCTCTGGGTATCATTCATTCATTCATTAATATTAGTTCAAGTTCGTTTTAAGGTGAATTATCGTTTGACTTTGCTACTACTCGTCATGGGATTTATTATGCCTCTTTGCTTAACTTTTTTTTTAAACTTTCTTTTTCTTAGAATATACTTTTTAAGTTAATTAGTTTTTGTTTTTAATTAACATAGTCTTACTATTAGTTGACACTAAGGATATTTGTAACATTGTTAGTTTTTCTGCTTGAGAATTAAAATGTTGATTTTAATTTAAATTTCAGATAAACTTCAAATGATCAATCAAAATTGTCAATCAGCAGCAGTTTTGCAGATTTAATTTAAATAGTTTTACAATAAAACATCTGTACTGGAACATCTGTACTATAAAACAATGTACTGGAAGCAAGATTACTATTCAAAAGAATTGAAAATATACATAATTAGGGCTGAAGGCTTTCTGGCCCCAATCCTGTACACATCGTCAAATATATACGCATCTTAATACAACTGTTTGTTTGTTTAATAAATAGAGACCAGGATTATTTATTTAAGTGTTCTGTTTTATTGTCTTTATTTAAAAAAAGGACGTTATGAATTAATGCAGCCAGATTTAACCACTTAATTTTGTATAATCGAGGTGTCAACGTGGCTTCCGACCAACCACGTGGCTTCAAGCTTTAAAGCTGACCAGCTGAAAAAATTAAGATTTTTAATTAAGAGTAAAAAATTAAGAGACAAAACAACCACCTTTATCTTCTAGAATCTATTGTTCTTGTTAAGATCTCCATGGCCCGGTCTATTTACCTCAAAATTTCAATCCTGTAAAAAAAAGTTTGACCCGTTTTTCGCATGTCATGGATCAATATACCCCAGTTTGTCTTTTCTCTTAAATTTGTGTGGCCCTGTATACACTCCCAGAGAATTGTCAGTCAATTGAAGACAAAGCTAGCAGGAATTCTGAGCGCCAAAAATATATGAAAAATGAGGACCAAAAATGTATATCGAGCTTAAGCAGAAAATTTCTGCCAAATCTAAAAAATTCAAATTTCATTTATTTTTATATTTATATGAGAATTAAAGAAAACAAAGACGGGTAATTTTCTCTCATTCCCTTGCTATTCTAACAGAGATCGGGGTAATCATCTACCGAGCATTGATCCAAAGACTCCACCCTGAGGGAAAATTATGCCCTAATACACTTATTCTGTTTTGACCCCCCCCCCCCCCCCCATCCACTCTTGCAAACATATTCCGATCACAGGTGCAGATCTTAAAAGGTAAACGTGATATTTCAAGATTTTTCAAGGAGCAGTCAAAAACCTAAGGAGGGGGAGGGGCTCCAGAATGATTTAAGGGAGAGGTCCCCTGACATAACTAAGTTCTGCAAATATGGCTAGAACTATTTTTGCGGGTTAGGCCCTTTCAACACATTTCCACAATGCTGCAAACAACATATGACGTGATATATGAAATTTGATCTTTGTTTACTGGGAATAAACCTAACTTTCGATTATTTTGAGGATAAAGAACTTAAGAGGGTGATTGGAAAATCTTACAGGAGATGATGCTGGAGTGGAAGCAGGCGAGGTTGGCTGACTAGAAGAAACAGGAGTTCCCATAGCAATGATTTTTTGTTGTTGTTGCAGCATTCGTTGCAAAAGTAGTGTTTCTTCATTAGTTCTATCAGACTTCGATGTCAACAGCTGAACTTGTGCTTGTAGTTTCTTAAGAAGCTAGAATAAAAAGAACAGTTTTACAAAAAATAGCTTTACAAAAAAGTTAATAGTAGAAATATTTTAGAATCATAAACCATGGGCTGAAAACGAAAGCAAATTCACAGTTAAGAGACAAAATTGTTCAAACAAACCCTTTCAAAGTCATACTCTCAAAAACTGTGCAAAAAAAATAGAAATGAAAATTCTACATTTTTTTAAATTTGGGTTTTGATCCATCCATCAATTTTTTTTCAAGTTTGGGATTTTTTTTTCTCAAATTTTGTAAATTTTGTCATTACTTTTTACAAATTTGGGTTTTGACCACATTATTTACACTTAAGCTTTCCTAATTCTGAAGTAATAAAAGAATGAAATTATTTTTACATATAGTTTGTCTTTTTTCAATATTCTTCGTCAAATCATTGTCTCAATTGCTAGGTCTTTTTTTATAGTGACAGGCAGTCGTCCCTGGTACTGATTTTGTGGTAGTTTCTGTTTGGTTAGATTTTATCATTCATTTTAATTTATGCTCGTTTCCAGTTTATGCCTATTTTAGTAACTTGACTTATTTAAAGACAAAATCCCAACCAATTTTAGTTTTAAACATTGTTCTTCAATTTTATTTGGAAAAGCTTGTTTTTTATTTAATTTCTGTTTTTTCTTTAATTGACGTATCTTACTATCTGTTCGATGTATGATTATCTTTAAATTTAATTGAACTGTGTTTGCTTACGAAATAAAACATTTTGTAGTCGTCTGAATTTTATACAAAATTAAAATATGTACTCAAAATTTTGAATCATCTTTAGTTTTTAAAAACTGGGGAATACAGATAAAAAAAAGATAGAATAATAAAAAAACTGCAAATTAAAAAAAGCCGGGCAGAAAACACCGGTGTATGTAGAGTTGTGGAACTAATTTTTATTTGTGGATTGTGTATTTAACGTCTCTTGAATTTGCACCCCCCCTCCCAGTTGCGTCAACAAGGGGAGACATGACCTCTAAAATTTCTTTTGTCCCCCCCTCTACATTTTGAAAAATACCTTTTTTGTTATATTCATTGAAATGAATTTTGGTAATTTCATTTATAGAATTGAAAAAACAAAAAAATTGCCCTAGATTTTAAAAAACACATTTTGCCTCCCCCTCCCAAATTTTTGTGAATTGACACCAGTAGGCACTCTTGTATTGTAATATTTGCCTCGTGTCAACCTAAACACCAACTTCAATAAAAACCAAACATTTATTGAGTACATATTGTGTTTTATGTTTGATCTGTTAGGTTGCAATAGACACCTCAGATTAACATTCAACAAGCCAGAACTTCTTTTGTTCTGTTTTTCCTTCTGTTGCTAACGCGGCACTGAAGTATCATAGAGTTACTTAAGGCCTTGTTTTAAAGCTAATTTTTAATATTAAATTAAATTCCAACTTATTTAATTTTAATCTACATAATAGTCTAAAACCAAGGCCAGGGGAGCATTTAAGTGGGGAGGGATCCCACCCCCCAAAAAAAAATAAACACCTGGGAATCGAGCTTACGTTTTTTATCGAATTTAGCTTATGTGTCCGCATTTGTTGGCGCATAGGACTATTTTGTATCGATATATTCTTTAAATCACCCCTTCAAATTCAGAATACAAGCTGCACGAGCTTACGTTTTTTATCGAATTTAGCTTATGTGTCCGCATTTGTTGGCGCATAGGACTATTTTTTATCGATATATTCTTTAAATCACCCCTTCAAATTCAGAATACAAGCTGCACCCCAGACTAGGGCAAGTTATTAAATTACCTTTTGGGGCCCCTTTGAGTTGCTCTTCACTTTCACATTTAAAATTACCAAATTCTGCAATTTTTCTACAGTTATTGTTTCTAAACTTCCATTTCTTTGAGTCCCGACCACTATCAGAACAATGACTTCTTACTTGAAGTGATGATTGTAAAGATTTTTATGTGTGTTCAACTTCAGTTTTCCTGATATTAAGTAAAAAAAAAAAAAACAAGTTTTTTTACAATAAAAGTAAGAGCAACCTTTAACTTAAAATGGACAGAAATTATTCCGTATTTGAAGGGAATGTCCGCTCTTTAGCCATCCACTCTTTGTCGAAAGGAATGAATGCAACCAATGTGCATGGGCTAAATTCAGCTTATGGGGGCTCATGCGAATGTGCAACCAATTGTCTTTTAAAACATATCAAATGAAACTTATTGTTTAAATATATTGTTTAAAGCAAACGAACGCCAATCATATCTTTTAATCGTGAAATATTGTGGAAAATAGTTGTTTTTCCACTCCAATTGGCTTTAGGCTTGATTCACAAACTTGAGAGCAATATTGAGGAGCTAAGGAGGGAGTAGCCCTCACATAGACAGAATAATTTCCGGTCGTTTAAATTTTAATACGTGTAATATCATTTGTTGTTTTTTTTTTGCTAGTTCTGTGTTAGAATAAAAAATAAAATCGATATTTGTTCCTTCCTGCTTAATAAAAGGTGCCCTTGTCTATATTAAATGAAATAAAGAAGACTCATTTTTTCAGGAGCCCTGTTCAGGAGCGTCAAATGGGGGGAGTGACCCAATCCTGCTCATACCCTAGAATTTTTGTCCATCCAAAATTTTGAAAAATATCTTTAGTTTGTATTTCTGCAAAAAAAAATGCATCTTTTTTAGTCTTTTTTGTAGGAAATCTTGACAAAAATGACAAAATTGCCACCTTAATATTTTCAACAATATTAAATTTCCCTCCTTCTTCAAATTTTCCTCCTCCTTTAAATTTATTAAAATTTCCCTCCTTCTTCAGTTATTGTTGTAGCAGAGTGGATTGATGCTCTACTTGGCAATACAGGCCCGGGGTTCGGTCCCGCCGCAGCAAGGTTGGGCGACAAGCTTTCTACTTGTCCCTGTAAAAAAAGACCCAGCAACTGAAACGTCGATTCGACACACTATGCAGCATCAATGACTTAGGATGATCTTTATCCTTTATCCTTGTCTTGGGTCATGTTTATGAATTGACACCCTTGTTTCTGTTTCGATTTTAGGGATAAGATGTGTTTCAAAGTGAAATACAAAGTGTGAAATGACTAGACACAATCCATATTGACCATTTTGATATGATCAAGTCCCGTATCTTGCTTGATAATCGCTGCTGGCATAACTATTGTATCACTCTTCCATTTTAACTCATAGGGTGGCAAATCAGTAATTTCAATTGAACTGAGAAATTCATGCATCAATTAAATTCTCCCTTCCTAAGTATCCTTCACAAAATCAAAACTTTATAGGAAGTTGCATTCACCTGAGAGGCAATCGACAATCTTAGCTCAATTCAGCTCAGTTCACTTTATTTATAATCCAAATATATTTAACTAATATCCCAGTACCCACCCCAAGAAAGATGCAAAAAAGCACTTAGCATAATTTTACTTAGTTCTTTTCTGAGTGACACTAAAATAACACGTTCCTTCATTCCATTATAGTTCTGATTTACCTTCTAACTGCAAATTTCGTTTTGCATTATTTTCATTTGCGATTCATTGTGATTCTCGCTGTCACTTGTCTTCTAACCACAGGTTTTGTCGCGCTTTGTTTTCGTTCATCATTAGCTCATACATTTTTCTCATGCCTTTTGGTTTAGCTATTTGAGCTCATTTGTCATCTTGTAGAATTTCATAATTATAATCAACAGTGATTCCTCCAAGGCTTAAAACACTTTTCATGTATCTCATTTCAGCAGAAGAATCATTTCTCAAGGTTTATTTTGTATAACGTAAAGATTGTAAAAGGTCATCTAAGGTTAATGCCTTTTGGAGGGAAAAGGAGACGAGGTAGGCATTTCAAAATATCTTCCTAGGGTATGTTTTAGGCCCTGGATTCACTGCTGAACGTTTCATTCGTCTAATTCAACTACTTTCCAAAATGGCACGAAGCCTTTATCCACCTTAAAAGAAAATACTAAAAAAACGGATAAATATAAACAAGATTCCATTTACCAACATAAGGATAAGGTGAATACACCACACAATGCCTTTTTAAGGCTATTCAAATATAGGCTAGTCGTCAAATGCACCCCACAAACACCTATATATTGTCATCAATATATTGTCTATAATAATAAACCTAATAAATCTTACCTGTTGATTTTGCAGGCTCAACTGGATTGTCTTCACCTGGGGTGGTGGAGCTGATGGAGGCAAGGGAGATTGTCCGTTTGGAACATTTCTTTGTATTAGCTTGGCTGTATCAGCACCAATATCTCTGATATTTTTTTCGTGATTATTCACACTATCCGTTTCCCTTTTAGGCACTATCACTTTTGATCCCAGCCTTGGCTTAAATTTTGGTGATGGTTGGCTCAAAGAACGAGGTACTTTACTGCCTTGAAGTGCCTCAAGCAGATGAGAGTTGGTAACACTAGCATTTTTGGTGTTTTGAATATGTTGAGCATATGAAACTGGAGTTGTTACTGGCACTGATGGCTTAACATGGGGGGAGATAGTGGTAGGTATTGTTTCATTCCTGGGAGATTCAATGCTGATTTGAGGTGTAGGAGTTCGCACCTGAAAGAATTGATTAGAATAGGAAAATTGTATATAAGGTCATTTTAGTTTCCACCTTAAAAAGTAAAATAGGTATTTCAGCATAGAAAAAAAACTTTAGAAACTTAAAAATCATTTTTTAAGTGCTATCAGATGATAAAAATTTTTAGTTCTAAACTACTTCCACTTAAAAAAAATGAACTACCAGATTATTGCTGTAAATTATAGCATATACTCTGATACTAAACTATAAAAAAACGGCTTTCTTCACACGCCTCTTGATCATCTCCCCCCCCCCTTCAGAATTTTCCTGAATTAGCACCAGTTCTTTTTTCTTTGCACATTTAAGTATTCAAACAACAGAACTCTACTAGACTGTAATAGTTACAAACTGAAACTGAGCTTGGGAAAACTGAACACAAAAAAGAGAACAGAGAAGAGGACATGGTTTTTAAACTCTGAAAAAGACGCTCAAATATCATTCATGTATAAGAAGAAAAAGAAGAAAAAGTTGAATAAATTCAGAAAAAAATCCCGAAGGGATGTATTCAAAACGGCCATTACTTTGCAGACAAATATTAACAAACTTGTTTTAAAATTATTTTTCTTTCAAGAGCCTTTTAAAGGTGATAAAACAAGTTTCTATTGACTTGCTTTACTTAGTACTAATTACAAAATAAACTACACAAATGCACACGCCATACAAATACACAAGCCATGAGGCAGCTGAGTTTTTAATCTAGCACCAGAGTTTTTATTATCCTTCTACATTATTCATATTGTATTTAGTTGACACCAAAGATCCTAGGATAGAAGAAGGGGACTCGATCAGGTGTAGTGCTTCAAATAATAAATATAATTCCCTTAATTATAAAGGGCTACTCCCTGCCACCCCCTGCACTAAAAAAAGGTAAAGGATACGGCATTAGACTCTAACGTCCCTACCGGCGGTGCTGATCTCCGTTTCTTGGCCCTTCAGCCAGGAAGTGCAATGGGGGGATGGGGGCCAACCATCCTGTGCTTTCGCACACCCTTCCTGTTTACCTTCCCCAGATTTCTCCAGGTACCCATTTAGAGCTGGGTCGACTCTGGCTAAGCTTACAGAGTCACGCCACTGACCTCCGTCCCAAACTGAAAAATTGGGTACACTGGGATTCGAACCCGAGTCCTCTCAGAAAAAGGATCCTGAATCCAGCGCACCAATCCACTCGGCAAGGACGGCACAGGTACTACAATTTCGATGCCCCAAGTGCCCCTGCCCCATCCTGCTTGGCGTTCAATTGATGTTTGAAGACAGTCATTTCAAAGCAAATGGTTAAAAGGTTCAAAAAGGTTAAAAGGTAAAAATGGTTAAAAGGTTAGAAGGTTCATGCTACCCCTCCAGGGGTAGCATGATAAGTGCAGCAACAAAGTGAGTGATTAGTATTATACAAATAACTTATATAGACAAGAAACTACATTAGCATAATTTAATAGGAAAAGTGGACATATGACAACTTCGTCGAAATCCGATTCATATACTGATTTTAGATCTATATGATTAATGGGCCTAAAGTAAGACCCTTGGATTAATCCTCCCACTCAACCAAATTTTATCAAGGATTTTGTAATAATATCTTCAAAGACCCAATGAGGCAATTGAACATGTGCATCCCCCCTCCCTTTTTGCTTATTGGCAGAAAGGTGGGCATGCAACAGACTTTTGGAGTCCTATTAGAACAAAACTTTTAATTTGTATTGTTGAAGGTCCCAAAGAATGCCTTTAATTCCTTACAGAAAAATGGAATGTTTCCCCATGTTGGAATTGGTCAAACAAATGCAAAAAAACATTGGTCTGCAAGATTAGGGGACCAAAGTGACATCTTTGGGCCAATGCCTCCTCCAAAAGTATTCCTCTTTCACACACACAGACAAGTCATACCTCTTTTAAACTGCAGATTACAAATCTGAGCAAGGTAATTACCAATCTGATATTAAAATTGATATTTAAACATCCAAAATAAAAAGACTAAGCATATATTTCATAGATAATGGACATATCCCACCTTTTTGAAAGCAGAACCGTACCAAGATGTTCAATATGCATGATGGGAGCAAATACCTTGCCCCACACCCAAGAAAAAATGCCTGAAATAACGCCATTTTCGGTTACAGACAAGATAACAATATAAAAAAAAATCGAATAAATAATAGAGAAGAATATTCCACTGAAATTCAGCTTATGAGGATGAGATCTCCTTTACACCCACTCCCCTCTTATTGGGTTTGGTGCTATTGTAGAAGACCTAAGTATGTCTGAAGCTAATTTCTCCTCATTGTCTTGTTTTTCAATTTTCTATACATTTAAGGTACCAAAAATGTCATTTTGCGAGTCTTAGCGTCAGCAGAGTCTCAAAGACAAAGAACCTATTAGCAAATTTTTCCAGTACTACAAGGAGTTTCCAAAGTAATTTTGGTGAATATTGACAGGGGATCTTAGATGAGTCAACAGTTCAAAAAGCTAGTTTAGATAGATAAGATTTTATTCTGAAGTAAATTAAAATATGTACAAATAAATGTAACATGCAAAACTTTGAATCAAGAGAGCGATTCTTACTTACTCTGTACTTGCAGTAGGAACAAGGCGATTGCACCTTGTAAGGCATCAAGGTACCAAATGTCATTTTTCCAGTAATACAAGGAGTTTCCAAAGTAATTTTGGTGAATATTGACAGGGGATCTTAGATGCGTCAATAGTTCAAGAAGCAAACAAAAACAAAAGGAAACAAACAAACAAAAATAGGTTTCCTTTAAAACAAAGAAAACCTATAGGGCGCAATCTCTTACCAATTGTCAAGCAGACCTTTGTTTGTACAGCAAAAAATAATGAGCACCCTGTGTTTGCAAAGATTTCAATCAAGGCAGTTAGCACAACAGGGAACTTCCAAAGCTGTCAAATTAATCAATGAGAGTTCTTTTGAGCTGATCTTTAATGTTTTCGAAGCAGCTATACTAGAATATTTCAAGGGGTTGTCCTTTCCTGAGGTTTAAAAGAAAATTCTGCTCCATTCAATAAAAAAAAAGAATATTAATTACGTTTTCTAATGATGCAAGTTTTGTTAAATCTGAATATCTCTATCTCTGGCACAAAACGGGAGAAGTGAAATGGTTTTTCTAAGATTTCTGGCAAAGAATGTATTGGCTTTTAGTGTTCTGTTGTTTATTCAGATCTCTTATTGAAGTTATAGCAAGACTGCAAATCAATTCTGAATAGTTTGGTGACACAAACTAAAAAGCCAGTAAAGGACAAGATAGGGTGATTCTTTAAGGTATCAAAGAACACAAGGTATCAAAGGTATCAAACATTGAAGGTATCAAGGTATTATATCAAATTATATCAAATATTCAAGGTATTAAGGTATCAAAGATTCAAGCATTTCCTTCATTCTACTTCTTCATAGTAATAACTTTGGGTAGGTGCCCCAGAATTTCATAATTACATATTTATGATCATCATTTAAAACCAATTACTTTTTTTAAGATTAGCTTATAAAGGACAGAGGCAGCTATTGACTTTTCAACTCTAACCTCCTCCGCCCTCACCCTCCTGAGTGAAACTATAGTTATACATTGCTAGAAAGTCCGAAATACAGTGAAAACAAAACACCTTAATATATTCTAACACTAAACATTCTAGTTAAGTTAATTCAGTCTTTTCTCTTATATGGTGGTTTTAAAAATGTCAGCATGGGATTTTTTTGGTATGATTTATAAGCTTCAAACATATGGGACTATAAAACAAAGACTCCTCATGAGAATAAACTCTTTCTGTTATAGAACTTTTGCTGATTTTAAGCATTTTTCAAACAGGACCTTTTAGCAACTTAAGTTAAGTAGTATCATCAACAGTACCAAATCATTTACCTTTATAAACTAGACAATAGGTTTTACCTTGTCTAGAATACTTATTGGTTAAAAGTATTAATCATTTTTAAATTCAAACTGAATGGTCTATTCTTGTTGACTGGACAGATTAAATGCTGATTTTTCCTCAGACAGAGAAAGATTGATCATCTGCAAATGAATAAAATTACTATGATTTTAACAATTTTCAACTCTTATCACAAAGCAGCAATGAAATAGTTATCTTCAGAATTTTGCTATAATTTAACCTAATGGGTGAATTCCATTAGTGAATAGATTTAGAGCCTAAAATAAATACGTTCTGTCAAAAATTTGGTAATATGAATCTCAAATTTCTACAATTAATCCCTCCATCACTAACAAATTCCCAAGCTAAATTGACATTTTCTTTTTCCTCTTTTTTTCAGGGGGCACCTCATAAAATGGCAATACCTTTAAAGAAATCTAAAAAAGATACTGAATTGGGAACATATTACTACTACTAACAACTCCCTACAGCAGCAAGCCGCTACCTGAGGCCATTACAGCTACACAAGGCGCTCCTCCGTCCCCATCCTTGAGTCTCCCAAATAGATCATTCAAAAAGGAGAGGGGATGACACTTCTTTAGTGATAAACTTCTTACTATAAGGCAAATTCTCAAATATAAGCTAATATTCCAGTAATAGTGCTACATTGCCAGCAAGAATAATATAAAATGCATGCTATTTGTATCCCAAAACAGGCTGGTACAAAAAAAGTATAGATTTTACCTGGGGGGGGAGAGGTATGCAGAAGATTTTCCCTTTGAGAGAATCGTCAAGACTGCACAATAACCATCTTCACATCTCACGTTGAAGATACTCTTTTATGCTTAACAAGTACTTCATCAAACAAGGGTGGTTATTATTTTGGAGGTCTCAAAGGAATTTTTAATCATTTGCTAGCAATTACTGCAATATAAAAGCAACAGATTTTAGATAACATATGCTCACCTCTTCTTTAACAGGATCTGGTGCAGACAAATTTGATGATTCTTCCATTGAAAACAAATCTTCATCTCCAACAATCCCTGCATCCTTTAAAAGCATGGACAAGTCTATAGATTTCTTTGTTTCACTTGGTTTCTTAGCAATTTTTTTCACAGACCTTGGCGGGCTGAATGACTGTTCGTTGGGAGATTTAGTTTCTTGTATCACAGGATTTTGCATAACTTGAGCTACCTGTTGTAAAATTTGTGCACCATTTTGCAAAACTTGACCACTTTGTAAAGCAATAAATGCAGGTCCGTTTGGAGTCTGCACCTGTTGCAGTTGCATGCCACCTAAACTAGGATGTCCAAGCACTCTCATAACCTGTTGTGCACCACTAACTATATTATTTTGAGACTGTAGAATAATTGTGGGCTGATTCCCACGGGGAGGACCAGGGCCAGCAGGGGCTGTTGGCTGCCTCATAATAAGCTGCAATCCCCCATTTGGCTGCTGTTGGAGTATGTAGCCATTATTATTCAATGGTTGCAAAAGCTGATTCACTAAAACAGCACCACTACTTTGTTGATTTATCACAATTTGATTTTGTTGCAAGTTTGGTGAATGTGATTGGACTGGCTTCACATTTTTATTGATTTGTATTGTCTGGGAGCTCTTTGCCTGAATTGGCTTAGGTAATATCTGCTTTGTTATTTTAGAAGATGATTTTGCGTGAGTATTTGGCATAAGTTGTACAACTTGACCACCAGAAACGATTTGCTGCATTTGCATTGTCTGCTGAGTTAAGCCAGGATTAGATGGAGGTCTTCCTGGACTTGGCAAATACCTATACTGAGGGGACATTGCAGAGCTAGGGGACTTTATACTAGCTGGATTACCAGGCGTCAAACTAGGGCTGGGCCTGTTTACAGGAGACACAATATTTGTATGAATTGGAGATGGAGCATGCATTTGCTGGTACATGATTCCGTTTTGACTATGAACAGCAGATGGATTTGGGAGAGCAACACTTTGAACCTCCATTGGAGAGACAGTCATTGTATGATGGGAGGAACCAGACTGAAAAAAAGCATGTTTAGCAGACAAAATTAAATTTGTGAACATAATAATAGGACAAATATTTTGCCTTGTAAGAAAAAACGAGATATTTGAAGTACATGATATATTTTGTAATTTAAAGATAGAACATAGGCCTAAAGTACTAGTACATGGAATAATGTTGAGCCTACCACAGATGTACTTAAGTCCAATCCTCAGGGAGAGAACTCAGGATTTGTCCTTATACAGAGGGAAGATGGGGAGGGATAAAATAATTTCATTTATTCTGCCTCGTCTTGTTTCAGAGTCTTTTCTCTTCTTGTGGAGTTCACTTCAAAAGGTTTTTTTTTTTTTTTTGGTCCCAAATTATGCAAATAGTCTGTTCTTCAGATACATTTTAGTAGAACTAATATAAGACAAATTTTGATTTTTAAACAACCATAACAAGCAAAACATGCCGAATTTCTATCTTTGTTAATTAAAAAAAAGAACAAAAAAAGGATTAAAACTATTGTAAATCGTTATAGATCAACTGGGTAATGCAAAAAAAGCAAGAAACAGAAAAAATATACACAAACTCAAAAGGAAAAATGAAAAAGCTCAGTCACGTAAAATCAAAACAAAAGGAAGAGGAATAAATACAGGAGCTAAGAGTTCATGTGGCACTTGCGAAATTCTAGCAAAATTCTAAGAGTCAATAGATTGATTTAAAAGGAAAATCAAAGGCTAAATGCCGGTCGGGATTTAAAATAAGAGCTCTGAGTCACGAGGTCCTTCTAAATATCAAAATTTATTAAGATCCGATCACCCACTCGTAGGTTATAAATACCTCATTTTTCTAATTTTTCCGATTTTTCCTCTCCCTTCAGCCCCCTAGATGGTCGAATCGGGGAAAATGACTTTATCAAGTCAACTTGTGCAGCTCCCTGACAAGCCTACCAATTTTCATCCTCCTAGCACGTCCAGAAGCACCAAACTCGCCAAAGCACTGAACCCCACCCCCTAACTCCCCCAAAGAGAACGGATCCAGTACAGTTACCTCAATCACGTATCTATGACATTTGCTTATTCTTCTTATCAAGTTTCATCCCGATCTCTCCCCTCTTAAGCGTTTTCAAAGATTTCTATTTCCCCTCTCCAGCCCCCTGTGTCCCCGGATCCGATTCGAATTGAAAATGGAGCATCTGGGACACACGATCCTTCTTTATATCAAGTTTAATTAAGATCGGATCACCCATTCGTAAGATTAAGATACCTCAATTTTTACGCTTTCCAAGAATTCCGGTTCCCCCCTCCAACACCCCCTAATGTCACCGGATCTGGTCGGGATTTAAAATGAGAGCTCTAAAGCGCAATATCCTTCTAAATAACAAATTTCGTTAAGATCTGATCACCCGTTCGTAAGTTACAGATACCTCTTTTTTTCTAATTCTTCCGAATTACCCCCCCCCCACCCCCACTTCAAAAAAGAGAGCGTATCTAGTCCAATTATATCAGTCACGTATCTTGGACTTGTTTTTATTCTTCCCACCAAGTTTCATCCTGATCTCTCCGCTTTAAGTGTTTTCCAAGATTTCTGGTTCCCCTCAATCCCCCCCTCCCAATGACGCTAAATTCGGTTGGGATTTAAAAGGAGAGATCTGAGTTACGAGGTCCTTCTAAATATGAAATTTCATTAAGATCCGATCACTCCTTCATAAGTTAAAAATACCCCATTTTTTATAACTTTCAGAATTAACCCTCTCCCCCCCCCCAAAAAAAAAAAACTCCCTCAAACAGATCAGATCCGTTCCGGTTATGTCAATCACATATCTAGGACTTTTTCTTATTTTTCCCAACAAGTTTCATCCCGATCCCTCCACTCTAAGCGTTTTCCAAGATTTTAGGTACCCCCCTCCAACTTCCCCAAATGTCACCGGATCTGGTCGGGATTTGAAATAAGAACTCAGACACACGATATCATTCCAAACATCAAATTTCATTAAGATCCCATCACCCGGTCAAAAAAAAACTTCATTTTTTCTATTTTTTTTCGAATTAACCGACCCCCACCCCTAGATGGTCAAATCGGGAAAACGACTATTTTATAGTTTAATCTGGTCCGGTCCCTGATATGCCTGTCAAATTTCGTCGTCCTAGCTTACCTGGAAGTGCCTAAATTAGCAAAACCAGGACAAACCGCCAGACAGACCGACAGAATTTGCGATTGCTATATGTCACTCGGTTAATACCAAGTGCCATAAAAACTAGGGATTACGTAGATAAAAACTTACTAAACATAAAAATCTATCGAAATAAAACAGTTGCCAAAGATAAATGCTAAATAAACAAGACAATATTTGGATTTAACAATTGACTATACACAATTTGAGCGGAATTAAACATTTATCTGACCAAATTTGCGTTCTTGTCAAATATAAAATGAAAATTAAAAGTAAGAAAGTAAAACAATACCAAAATAATGTTGTAAAGTGCACTCCTAATATTCAGGCAAAATATTCTAACTCCACAAGTTCATATGGCACTTGTGACGAGGCAAGAAGAGCTAAGAGCCAAGAGCTCTTATGGTATAGCTCTAACAAAGTTCTAAAAATCAATAGACTGATTTAAAAGGAAAATCAGAGGCTTAATGCCGGTCAGGATTTAACTTAAGAGCTCTGAGTCACGATGTCCTTCTAAATATCAAAATTCATTAAGATCCAATCACCCACTCGTAAGTTATAAATACCTCATTTTTTCTAATTTTTCCTCTCTCTTTAGCTCCCCAGATGGTTGAATCTGGGAAAACAACTTTATCATGTCAATTTGTGTAGGTCCCTGACACGCCTACCAATTTTCATGGTCCTAGCACGTCCAGAAGCACCAAACTCGCCAAATCACTGAAGGCCTCCCCCCCAACTCCGCCAAAGAGAGCGAATCCAGTACGGTTACGCCAATCACGTATCAAGGACATTTGCTTATCCTATCCACCAAGCTTCATCCCGATTCCTCCACTCCAAATGTTTTCCCAGATTTCCCCCTCCAACTCCCCCCAATGTCAAAAGATCTGGTCGGGATTTGAAATAAGAGCTCTGAGACATAGATTCCTTCTAAATATCAAATTTCATTAAGATCGGATCACCTATTCGTCAAATACTTCATTTTTCCAAATCCCCCCCCAACTCCACCAAAGAGAGCAGGTCCGGTTATATCAGTCATGTATCTTAGACAGGTTTTTATTCTTCCCATCCAGTTTCATCCTGATCTCTCCGCTTTAAGAATTTTCTAAGATTTCCGGTCCCCCCCCCAACTGCCCCGCCCCCAATTACGCTTGATCCGGTTGAGATTTAAAATAAGAGATCTGAGTTACGAAGTCCTTCTAAATATGAAGTTTCATGAAGATCCGATCACTCCTTCGTAAGTTAAAAATACGTCATTTTTTCTAATTTTTTAGAATTAACCCCCCCCCCCAATAGAGCGGATCCGTTCCAATTATGTAAATCACGCATCTAAGACTTCTGCTTATTTTTCCCACCAAGTTTCATCCCGATTCCTCCAATCTAAGCGTTTTCCATGATTTTAGGTCCCCCCCTAACTCCCCCCCAATGTCACCAGGTTCGGTCAGGATTTAAAATAAGAGCTTTGAGACACGATATCCTTCTAAATATTAAATTTCATTGAGATCCGATAACCTGTTCGTAAGTTAAAAATACATCATTTTTTCTAATTTTTTAGAATTAACCCCCCCCCCAACTACCCCAAAGAGAGCGGATCTATTCCGGTTATGTCAATCCTGTATCTAGGACTTGTGCTTATTTTTCCCACCAAATTTCATCCCGATCCCTTCACTCGAAGTGTTTTCCAAGATTTTAGGTTTCCCCCTCCAAACTCCCCCCCAATGTCACCCGATCCGGTCGGAATTTAAAATAACAGCTCTGAGACACGATATCCTTCCAAACATCAAATTTCGTTAAGATTTCAATCGTTCGTCCTAAAATTTCATCGTCCTAGCTTACATAGAAGTGCCTAAAGTAGCAAAACCGGGGCCGACAGACCAACAGACAGACTGACAGATAGACAGACTGAGAGAATTTGCGATTGCTATATCTCACTTGGTTAATACCAAGTGCCATAAAAAAATTAAAAAGACACGATATTACTTCTAATCATCTGCTTGTGTTATAATACTCGACAAACGAAGGTAAAAAAAGGTTTCCTATACACATAATGATATACAACAGTCAAACAGGACATTTCTTCGTGCATTTATGGAAATTTAGGGGGCAATTGGAAATGCGATATTGAGGAAAAATACCAGAAACCCGAATATCATAGAGAGCTTTAAGTCTTCTTTTTTTTAAAGGAGCCATCCTCCCAGCCAGAGTTATTTGTTTGAAATTTAGCGGGACAAAGTGGTAGGTGAGACTGCCTTGACTGTATATTATCCTTAAAGCTCTTTTTTGTACTGTATAAATTTTCTGAGTTTGTGCTCTATTTTCTCAATCTCAACATATTCTAAATGAGGTTGAGAAAATTACGCGCAAAGTCTCGGGAGGCGTTTTGGTGGTATAGGGGGGGGGTACATTTTTTGGAAATGTTTAAGGGGAGAGAAGGACTGGCCATCCTTGAGAAAGATTGTGCCAACGTGTGATTACCAGCATAAATCAACCCTTTTATTTATGCTTAAAGCTGGTTACGTGACACTTGAGTTTCTTGTTGAATTGATTGTAGAAATGAGCGTTCAGATTGTAGGATATTTATTGTTGAATTTGTGATTTTTTGGGGACTTATACCAGGGTACTAGCCTTTGCTGCTACATCTTCTAAGACACCCCTTGAGTCACTTTTAATGTGTTTTTTTTTTTAGAAGAATTGGGTGCCTCGTCAAGTCTAGAGGAGTTTAAAAGTGTGTAGTTGGAAGCACATATTGAGCCCAAGGCTACTCAGTACTCCACCCCCTACACCACAAAGTCTTTAGAATTAAGGAAGGCAGGTTGCACTTTATTTAAAGTAGACTCATGCAGTTTTTCAATCTTTATCAATAAAAGGCAAATAGGTAGCCCACAGAAACATCATCAGTATAATGATGAGATAGGTGTTTACGTGGCGCAAAACCGAACCTAGTCCGAGTTGCAGACTGACACAGGACAAACACGAGCTAGGTACAAACTGCAGCGTTTCACAGCACAAACGGACCAAATCCTGCTTAGGCAAAAAGACAATAGAAGTCTTGACTCGACACAAAAACGAATAAGTACACAAACCCATAATTATAGCTCAATTTCAATTGGCTATTTTTATTGTTCATAAAATAAATCTTCTTGCAAAAAACTTTCTTTTTTCGGGAAATTTGAACCAAGAATTGATAAAGTTAAACTATTGGCAATGTTGATGCTCTTAAAATTAATTACCAATGGGTTAGATGGCAATTGCTACAGCCCTTTTTCCTATATCTACTAATGGTTTTGTCAAACAGTCTTAATCTTATTCTGATACTTCTGAAGTTTAACGCTATTTAACAAGCCAACTACTAACCTTAGCTGCTTGAGTTAATTTCAAATTTCATTTCCCATATCCTGTACACTTAAACCTGATTAATATATATATTTTTGTTTATTCTTGCCCTGCATAACACTACTGCATCACCAAGAGAATTGAGCCAATTCAAAATAGAGCCAAAGAAACAAATTTTGGAGTTGTCTTAGTCAAAAAAGCAAATATTCTTACTCTTAAAGAAGAGCAGCTCATCATATGCTTACATATTCTTATCTTAAAATTATAACTAACCTGTCTACAGTCATATATGTCAAGTTATTCCATATTATAATAGTATGTTTAGAAATAGCATAAAAATTTAATGCCAATCTATAGTGAAACCATCATAAATGCCCAATAAGTATTTCCTGTTCATCTATTTGTTCTCCCCTGGTTTTGTGGTGATTTTTTTCCTCCAGTCTTATCCCAACTTTGTTGGCTCATTTTGAAATTACTATTTTTAAATTGTTTTTACAATGGTTTTACAGGATAATTTCAACCAACCGTTTGTAGGAGCCTTTTTCTATGTATAGTTACTCAGTTGTTTGTTGTTTACTTAAAAGAGGAACTTTCATTGCTGTTTTTGTTTGGATGTGAATATTTTTTATTACTGTGAAAGTTACTCTTGCAACTGATATCTTTTTATCCAATTTTTATTTATTTCTGGAGAAAATCTTATCAACAGAATCCCTCCATTAAAGATGTACAGTACTGCACAGCAATTAAATTAGTACTGCACAGCTATACTGTGCAGTACTGCACAGCATACCAACAAATTAGAGCACAAAACAGACATCACTGACCATGGAGAAAATAACCAACATAGCATTTTCTGTCAATAATTATGTAAAAAATCAAAGAAACAAAAGAGGAAAAAACAACTCACACTTCCAGGTCCTAGTATATTCTCCAGATCATTTAACTCACTGAAAGAAAAAAAAGGAAATTTACTAACAAAACAGTAATTAAGTAAAATACAAATATTCTTTTAAAACCTTTACCAGAAAGAGATTTTAATTCTTATTTTATGCTCAAGATTTGCTTTCGTTTGGGTTCCAGTAAATTTAACTGTCATGAATTTGTCCGTGAAACCTCAAAATACATTTTTTTTTAATCATTTTTCCCCCAGAGGGATTAGAACAGACCAATTTTTATAGGATAATCTGGCCCTACTTGTGAGTGTAAACCACACCTACATCACTATTTACAATAGTGAGTAAGTAAGTTTATTTATAACCCGCAATGACAAAAAAATAAATGTGGAGTAAAAAACAAAAAAAAAAACAAATAATATAATTCACAGGGAAATAATAAGAAAACATAACATAAATAACATAACAATATCCACTGAATCACTAATCTAGGAAAAAATAAGTGAGAGGTTCACTTGCACATATTTTCTTTGGAGTATTGGTCCTCAGATCCTTAGCGATTTTGTCAAGCAGCACTAGGGGGTCAATAAGTCCAAAATGAGAGACAATCTTGTGATTTCTGTACCATCTTGGTAAATGTAGCAAGAATTTACAATATTAAAAATAGTCTCTCCTTAGCTGAAGACGGTCTTTAAACCGCTGAGGCTGAAAACCGGAGAGAAAAAGAATTGTAGGAGAACAGAAACCATGGTAAAGTTTACATAAGTCTCGCTGGCTATAAATTCCTCTATTAGGCGAGGTTTTACAATATGATATGCGAACACACTGCAGAGCACTAACAACCAGAGACGAGCATGTAGTCGAAAGTGTATCAGAAAAAGTAATCCCAAGCCATTTCAACTGCGAGACACACTCGAGTAGCATTGTACCCACATGTAAAGAAGGAGCAGGGTTAGGAATATTAAAGCATAGAAACTTGCATTTTGAAGCATTTACAGAGATTCCAATCATACTCAATGCATCAATTAGAACATTTAGATTCTTTGTGAGCCTGACCTAGTATGACTAACTAGCAGTATGTCATCAGCATAGGCAATGTGACTAACAACAGCACCTTCTAAAAACACAGCAGGAGACAGTATTCGCAAACATTCTGCAAGCACATTAATAAAAATATATGGAGACAGCACACCACCTAACCTGACTCCCTTCTTTACTGAAATAGGATCGGATATATCAGACATCCATTTTAACCGAACCAACGGATCGAAATACCAATACTGAAGAACTTTTACGACGAAAGATTTGACTCCTGCTCTAACGTAGCAATGAAGCGCTTGCGAATGTACACCGTTGTCAAAATCGCCCGAAATATCAACCGATCAAAAGTAAAGTGGTCTTTTTGCATTGTTGCCAAGAATAGCAACTGAACAAGAATATGATGGACTTGAGAACAACCAAAACCAGCTCTGAGCCCAACGTAATAATCAGAAAAATCACATTAGCATTAGCACCATGTCAACAGATAAACCCTTATCCAACAATGATGTAACACAGTCGTATGTATGTATCAGATTAGTATTAGCGATCTTAAGGATCTGAAGCCATGTTGAGTGGAAGTGAGAATGTTGTTAATTTCCAAGTGCTGAATTAGAGCTCTACTGATAAATCTCTCAAGCACCTTTACAACAGCAGAAGTGATGCTGATATGACTAATCTTCTGCATGATCTTTGAGGCGTTTTTCGTGGATTGTTGTGATATAAGATGTTTTACAATTCGACGGTAGTTCTCTGTTTTGTAGGGACAGCTGGAGGAGTCTACACGGGGGAAAACTGAGAACAACTCAGCACTCCCTGAGAAGCGTTGGGTGTATCCCACCTGATCCTTTGGATTTATTAACATTAAGTTTATCCAGGCTATTTAAGACCATATCTATGGTAATTGATAATTTTGGCATTCAATCACGTGTTACGTTTGATGGTGCTGCAGGGATAGTTGGACAAGATCAGATGGTGAAGTTAGAGGCAAACTGGATGCTCAATACATTAGCCTTATCTACTGACAATGAGCGGGTTACGCCATTATGTTTGAGGTCAGGAATGGTGTGACGGTAATGAGTTTTAGCAGAAACATGTCTCCAGAAAGATGTGGGATTTGCCTCGATATCTGTGGCAAGCTTCTCTATGTTGAAACTTCAGTTTCCTAACTACATTGGAGGCAAGATTCTGAGCTTTTGCATACCTTTTCCAATTTTCTAGTTTTTTCTCCTTGTTCTACCTTTTCCAGGCTCTGGCTTTCCTGTGGATTATTCTTTTTACGTCCTTCAGGAAAAATGGAAGTGTTTTTGGCTGTTTTTGGTAGATGGAACGGGAGTACGTTTTCTCAGTTGATAGGAGGGCTTCTTTAACATTTGACCGTGATATGTTGACGTCAGAAATGATTAGTTCTGACCAATTCATTCAGACTAGTTCCTTCTGCATTGCTTGATAATCAGTAAAAGTTCGAGGATAAAGATTAGGTTTCAGGCGTCTATTCAAGGATAAAGAGATGATGAATGAGTGGTGGCTGTTGCCAACTGGAGTAAGAAATTCACTTCTGATGGAGAAATCTGGATCGCTCAAAATTACGAGATCCAAAAAGGAAGAATCCTGGTCGTCATGATGCCGTGCTAGCTTGTCAACCATTTGATGAAGGAAGTTATCAGAAAAGCAGGACACAAATGATGGATCTCCATTACTAGATACTGCATGACCAAGGCCATCAACCCACTCAATTAATGGGAAATTGAAATCATTAATAATTATCAAATCAGATACAAACATTGGTGATACTGCTTCATCAATAATTGTTTTGAAATATATATCACAACCATCAAGACTGGGTGCATTAGAGAAAAAGAGATAGATATAGCCAAGAAACTAACATAACTTCTGAGCATGCCTCAGGTACCTTTACATTATGACTGCCAAGCAGTCTTAGGCAATGGTCAGTCCTCAAAATTCATAAATACTTATTAATGATGACAGTCACTAAATAAATTACTGAAAATGGTTTTAAATGTACGGGTTTTGTATAACTATGCACAGGATAGAGGTTGAAATCAGCAAAATCCAAAAAAGAGCACAGTTAGGGGAAATTAGTTAGAAAACACTGAATGAAGCTGTCCTAGCTGAGTGGTTAGCATGCTAGACCTCAAATCCTTTGTCCATGAAGATAGTGGTTTGATTCCTGGGTTATTGGTTAGAATGAGGGTTGGTAGCATGACTCTGTAAGCTCAGCCGAAGTTGACTCAGCTTCAAAAGAGTGCCTGGAGAAATCTGGGCAAGGTAAACAGGAAGAGTATGCAAAAACAAATGACGGCTGGCACCCAGCCCCCCTACCCTTCCTGGCTGAAGGACCATGAAATGGAGATCAGCACTGCTGGTAGGGACTGTAAAGTCCTTTTTACCTTTTGCCTTATTGAAGAAACTCAAAAAAACAAAGACTCACCTAAAAATATCTCTGTCTCCATCCATCTTCTAGAGTTCAACTTCAATGATACAGGGATCTATTATTGCAGGCTAGATCAGAAGATGATATTTAATCAGCTCTAAGCCCATCTTCTAAATAACAAAGAAATTATAGTTAACAAGTGTAATATCAATATATTTCACTTATTCATGAAATGCTCTAAATATAATTCTATACATAAACACAAAAAATATAAAATATACTTAACTACAGAAATCATTAGGGTACAAAATATACTTATTTTAGCATAAATAATATGTCAGGATCTCAATACATGTAATAAAGGTATAAAAGCTTGGATTAAAACAAAAAATGACTACAAGATTTTATACACAGAACTTGGCCTTTTTTTTACAGATTACAATTGAAATGAAACCTAAGCAAAATTTTGGCTATATGACCAATAGCTGTCCTCATCAAAATAGGAGAAAGGCCAAAACAAAGAAACCATTGAGAATAAAAAAAAATAGTGAGTTCAAATTTTTTGATACAAATTTTGAAATATGAATAAAAACTTTCTCAAACTGTCTACTCAATTTCCAGCATTATTCATAATAACCAGAAAAAAAACATTGTTTCTGTGCAATTTATATTTCTGTAATATCTTTATTTGCACTTTTAAATTGTATGTGCATTATATATAATGTCTAATTATTTCTATTGACAAAACACTAATTTAAACTTGGTACTTATCTGTTATAGCAACCCCACTCAAGTTCTTCATCCATTGACGCACTGTCGAACTGGTTTCTTTCAGCTTAGGTTGAGACAAAAACAAAGACAAGTGACAAAATGGATGGGAAATATATAATTTGGGCTACACATTTCCACATTAGGGGGAGTGGGGGTAAAGTATTTAGAAAGTGTGAAGTTAGAAAACAATTCTTACTTCATAATATTCAGAATAATTGTACCTATCACATTTTGCATGCAGACCCGCTATACCTTACCCCTGCCCTCCTAATTTGCAAATACACAGCCCAAATTCGTTTCTAAAGTACAATGTTTTAAACATATTATGGTATATTTCATTAGGATTAACCAAACTTCACTTCTTGAGTGGGGTTGTTTATGTTTTAATATAAAGTGAAACTCAATATTAGGAGCACAATTAATTTCCCAGATGTCTTTATTTCAAAAAGAGGAAATAAACATAATTCCAGAAACTAAAATTCAATAAAACATTACTTTGGAAAAATCTCATACTTGTATAAAAGCCATACTTAAAGGAGGTAACTTAGAACAGCTAGTGGGATTAGCACAAAATAAGCCATGATCTTAGATAGTTGTGTAATTTTCAGCACAAAAGCCACATGGGGCATGGTTCACAAAATAATAAACAGCAAACAAAAAATTATGATGCCAAGAGACAAAAGTTCAAAAAGAAATTAAGAAAGAGCCTTAGCTTATCACTTTACAAAAGTTTAGGTAAGACTGGCAAAAAAAGAGCCTTTCATTTATATAATATATGAGTAATATAATAGTTTCATCCATTATCTCACACATCAATAAACAGACACTTAGGTGAGGATAAAATGCACATAAATTAAATGAAAACAAGTTAAAGCACTATAAAGCGAAGCCTTTAGCTTGGTACGATTTTTATAAATAAGTAAATGTATAAAAAATATTTACCAGTCAACCTGTATCCAAAAGAAACTTAAGGCTAGATGCCAGAAAAGTGAGTGTTCCATTAAGGAATTGTTTAATATTTACTACGGTTTGTTACTGTAGTAAGGAGCAACCTGGCTAAATAGTAACCAAAACTCTAAAAAACGGTTTTGATACCAATAGTTACATCAAGAGAATCGCATTTTAATGCTGATTTTAAATATATAAGTTTAATCAGGTTTAGTCTAACCCATCAAAAGTTACAAGCCTGAGAAAATTTGTCTTATTTTAGAAAATAGGGGGAAACATCCCCTAAAAGTCATAGAATATTAACGAAAATCCCACCATTAGATTAAGCATATCAGAGAACCTTACTGTAGAAGTTTCAAGCTTCTATCAACAAAAATGTGGGATTTTGTATTTTTTGCAAGAAGATAAATCATGGATGCATGTTTATTTGTTTTTTTTTTCACAGAGGTGATTGTATTGACCCAGTTGTCCTAGAATGTCGCAAGAGACCTCATTCTGACAGATATTGAAGGTTCCAGTGCCCTTTTTAAGTGGCCAAAAAAATTGGAGGGCACCTAGTCCCCCTCCCACACACATTTTTCCCCAAAGTCACCAGATCAAAATTTTGAGATAGCCATTCTGCTCAACTTAGTCGAAAACCTAATAAATATGTCTTTGGGGCGACTTATCCCCCAAGAGTCCCCAGGGGAGGGGCTACAAGTTGCAAACTCTGACCATTGTTTACATATAGCAATTGTTACTTATGAAGTGTACAGACGTTTTCAGGGGGACTTTTATGCGTTGGAGTGGGTCACGGGGAGGAGGTTACGTGGGAGGATCTTTCCATGGAAGAATTTTTCATGAGGGAAGAGAATTTCCATGAAGGGGGTGCAGCATTTTCTAGCATTATTTAAAAAAAAAAGAGAAAATAAATAATTTTTTTAACTGGAAGTAATGAGCAGCATTAAAACTTAAAACAAACATAAAATATTATGTACATAAAGGGGTTTGTCTCCTCCACAATACCTTGCTTTTTATGCTAAAGTATGTTTTGCAATTTCAACTATTTATTCTAAGGCCTTTGTGATTCAGGGGCCATTCTTAAAGATTTGGGACAAAGTTCAAGCTTTAGTGTAAAGAACGAGGTATTGACAGGAGGGGCGAACCTCCTCATAAACGTAATAAAAATACACAAATATAGAAATTCGTTATGTAAGTTAATTCGTAAGGTATGTATGTTTATTATTAACAAAAACGTTTGTAAAAAAAATCTAGTTGCATTTTTAAGCAACCAAAAATTGGGAGGGCAACTGAGCCTCATTGCTCACGCCTTTTTTTATCAAAATTGTCCGATCAAAGCTATGAGAAAGCCATTAAGCCAAAAAAAAAATGTAAATTTCGTTTTAATTATGCATGTGTGGTGAGCCAAAATCAAAACATGCATTAATTAAAAAACGTTCAGAAATTAAATAGAAAACAAGTGTTTTAAACTGCAGGTAAGGAGCAACATTAAAACTTAAAACAAACAGAAATTATTCCATATATAAAAGGGGTTGACCCCTCCTCAATGCCTTGCTCTTTACACTAAAGCTTATATTTGTTTTAAAAAGAAGAGTTGAAAGAAAGAGTCAAACTTTAGTGTAAAGAGCCAGGCATTGAGGAGGGGTCAACCCAAGACTGGAGGATTCCTACTGGTCATAAAACCAAAATATATCCAGAGCTTTTATTTCCTTACTATTTTCAAAAAAAAATAAATCCCTATTCCAAACAACTTTTTTTTTACATAATGGGAATGCAGTATTTCCTTTGTTACCACTCTGATCAAAACCAAGAATGAGCCCATTTAAAAGCTAATAATAGTCAAAATAATGAATGACAATAACAGACATGTAAATCAACATTAAAATAAAAAGAAAAAGGGGGCATTTTTAATGTAGAAGTTCAAAAGTCTTGTCAAGGCCATACAAACAATGAAATCTGCATGCTGAATATTTGGTACTATTTTTCTTTAAAAATATTAGTGAGGTAGAAAATTAAATATGTTGAAGAATAGCCAAGACATTTGGAAACTATTGATATTGATATTATTTATACGTATGATATTGCCTCATCCTTGTGTTTTTTTTACTAAGATATTAAAATATCAAAGACAATTTCTAAATCTCAGCAAAAACTGATTTTCCCCAAGCTATATAATGATAAAGTAAGAGAACCTTTGCACACATCCATTTAAATGGCTGAGAAAGCAAATTTTGGCCTTGCTGAAGATTCTGACAGCAGACAAATTTACATGATGAATTTTAATGTCATTCCAATTATGATCATTTAACCATAGAAAAGTGTTATCATGAAGCCTCTTGTACCAACTAAAACATTATTTTTGTCATAACTAAAAGGCCTAATCAGCAGTTTCATATACATTCAGTCAGTTGGCATACCTGTAGCATCCTGCTCACTTATTAGTTTGTTGTTTTTGTTATGTGCTTATGTTGTCGTATTTAGAGGTGGTTAGGTCATTTTAAAGAGCTAAATCAACATGAGATTACAAATTATACAGTACACAAAACAATATGTAGGCAATTTCTCTGAAAACCATCAAGCAAATCCTATAGAATCCACTTTAGGAGTGCCCATGCTTCAGAACTTGACCATTGTAACTTCCAATATTCTAATCTTGGTGTGTAGACTTACTTTCCTATTCTATCCTGGTCAAGTTTTTCAACTGTGAAAAAAACACCCTAGGCCTTGACTGTTCTACTTTTAACATGTTCACCATACCTACTACCATTACTAATAATACTAGCTAAGTCAGTGAAGCTGTCCACTTGATCAATGTTTTCATTCCCTATCATCACCATCACTTATTGACCCATACAAAATCATAACAGACCACTTGGATAGATAAACCCCTGTGAACCTGATTGTATGGATCTGGCTAAGACCTTCAAAAAGGCGCCTCACTACTGCCTCAGATTAAAAATTATATTAGCATATACCCACATGGATGCTGTCAACTGGGGCATGGACTTTCTGATAGGTCAGACTCAGTAGGATTGCCTCTTCTAAGCCAATGGTGATGAGGTTTTGTCCTTGTCAAGGCATATTTTGGGTCCTATGGTATTCCTCAAATATATCAGCAATATGGTGAATAGAAAAGAAAACAACATCACTTTCTAACCTGATGACTCCAAGCTGTTTGGACCTGCTAATCAACAAAGTCTGCAATGTGACCTTCTGAAAATCCAAATATGGGCACAAGATTGGCTACTTGAGTTCAACACATAAGTCATCCTTCACTTTGGTAGAAATAACCCTTGTAGCCAGTACAACATGTCTGATCCCATTTCAATCACAAACTCAGTACTTAAGATAAGTCCCCAAGAAAGAGGTCTGGGAGTACTGATAGATGTACAACTAAAGTTCCATGGCTACTAGCAACAAGCAGTCTCAAGAGCCAATTCAAGCTTTTGTTTCCTCAAATGCACTATCACTAGTTACTCCTAAAAACTTTTTCAACAGCTTTATAAGGCTATAGTCAGGCCTGTTTTGGATTTTGGGGCATGTCTCACCTCCCCTTCCAATAAAACCTAATTGAGGGAGTTCAAAGGTGTGCCACAAAGTGTATAGCTGGCCCAAACAATCTCTCTTACAACAAGAGACAAGAGTGCTTACATATGTCAACACTTGTTTTCAGATGCCAATGTGGTGACATTATACTGACATACAAGTATAACACACAACCAAATAACCCTGTCTTTGCTAAA
Organism: Artemia franciscana; assembly: GCF_032884065.1. Classification (NCBI taxonomy): domain Eukaryota; kingdom Metazoa; phylum Arthropoda; class Branchiopoda; order Anostraca; family Artemiidae; genus Artemia; species Artemia franciscana. Next base: position 11,147,032 of record NC_088875.1, on the reverse strand, counting down.
CATTCAAGCCAGCAATATAAAAGTGGCTACTCACATAAGCTATCAAAACATCCCACTAATACATGAATACTACAACATATCCTCTCCAAGTGTGCTGTTGATGATTAGAATATCATTGAAGCTGAAACAGTGATTGCACCAACAACCATGTCCTTTAAGTCCAGACTTGACAAAGAATAAAATCACAAGGGATGAAGATGTGAGTGGGACTGTCTATCCTATTCAATTACCCATTTGATTCTAACTCAATCATAAGAGTGTCTTACTGGCAAGCTGATGCTACTTGTTATACCCAACCATCTTGTATACTCTATCTGAAGTTGTTAATGTATGGTTGAGTCAGCTTTTGAGCCACCTGGAGAATGGTGATCATTGGCAATACCTTGTGGTCACTATTACAAAGTGGGCTTGAATTACATTTATCCCACAGATCTCTCTTACAGCATGTCATTGGACCCTAGCAGTGACAAAAAAACAACATATTTGTGAGTATAGAGCACAGCAGATCTAATATGGACCCTAATTTTGCTCCTAAGTGTAAATTAAGGTAATAGATTCCAAATTCTACCATAGCCTTTGACACGCTCCTTAAAACAAAGACTATCAAGATAATTTATACAAATGGGGATAGGACACAAATGCTGCTTAACTCTGGATTTAATACAAACCAGCAACTAACCTTATTTTGTACCTTAACTGCAGTAGTGCTATTATTGCACTAACAAATTTAATTACCTTAAACCATCTGAGAGCTTTAAGGCCTTTCAGACCTGTAGTGCTCTTTAGTTGATGACTGCCAGTCAAACCTCCACTGCTTCTTCTCCTACTCTTTGTCAAATTGGTTTTTGAAGGACTGGATGGAGGGAGCACTGACAGTTGAAACTTTCAGTTTATTCCAATGATTTATGATTCATTCTCGAAAAGAATGTTTGGCGAGTTTTAGATTGGGAGCTTGACTTTGGTAGCTTCTTGGAGTGTCCCCTTGTGATGTGCTGGCTGGTACTGAGATTGCCGCCAAAGATCACTAACTTTTCGTTCTGCAGCTTGTAAGTAAGCATCATATCACTATGCAAGCATTGGTAAACCAGAGTGGGTAGTTTGATGTGCTTGAGGCAGTCCTCATATGAGGTTGATGCTAGACTTTATATGCATTTTGTTGCTTGTCTCTGTATGTTTTCAATGAGCCTCACATCTTGTTGATAAGAAGGACCAGCAAGACACATGCCAAAATCCAGATGAGGTCTGACAAGAGCCTTGTATATTTTTATTAATATAGATGCATGTCTGCTGTTGATGGTTTGTTTTAGTAGTCCAAGACTGGAGCTTGCACAGGAAACAACATGCTGGACATGGCTGTGAAATTTAAGTTTATCATCAATAATGACACCTAGATCCCTTTCTTTTGCTCTGTTCTTCAGTTGCTCTCTTACTTTGGTGGTGGGGTTGTAGATTGTGTAGTTTGCCATTGGGTTATTGGGTCCAAGGTGTAATACATAGCACTTTCCTGCATTAAATTGGAGAAGCCAGTCATGGGTCCAAACTTGTAGCTCATCTATGTTTTGCTGGATACTCTGAGGGCATGCAATACCAAAGAGTTTGGCATCACCAGCAAACAGGTGCATGCCATTGTCAATATGGTTAAATATGTCATTGATGTAAATCAGAAAGAGAGTTGGACCCAATAAAGTTCCCTACAGTACTCTGCTCATTACTTCAGCCTTGTTGGAATATATTGGTTTGCCATCTGTAGTAAATAAGCAAACTTTCTGCTTGTGCTTTGTAAGGAAATTCATCAGCCAGTCTACAGCAACTGGATTGATGCTAATAGTGGATATTTTGAGTGCAGTCGGCTGTGAGGAACCTTGTCAAAGGCCTTAGCAAAGTCAAGCAGGAGCAGGTCAACCAGATGTTTGTGGTCAATTAGGTCTGTGATTCCCTCATATGATTCTAAGAGGTTTTTTTCAATTGATTTCCCTGACTGGAAGCCATGCTGCTTGGGGGACAAGATATAATTGGTTGTCAAATGCTTAAGGATTGAACCATTGACTATGTGCTCAAGTATTTAGACAACAACTGAGGTCAGGCTAATTGGCCAATAGTTTTCAGGCTTGGAATGATTACCTCTCTTGAAAACTGGTGTAATATTGGCTATTTTCCAGTCTGCTGGCAGCTTTCTAGAAGTAAGTGATGTCTGGAAAATTCTCCTAAGTGGTTCTGCTATGATAGCAGCAGTTTCTTTTAATAGCCTGGGATGTAGGTTATCTGGTCCTGGCAATTTGTTAGTATCTAATTTCTGTAAGCGTCTGAGAACCTCTGTATGTGATAGTGATGCTTTCCATTGAAGATTTCAAATGTATTCAGGTGAAGAGGGTAAAGGACCAACAGGTTCAGTGGTGAAAACAGAAACGAATTGCTGATTTAGTGAGTTTGCAAGCTTGTTGATATCAGTTATTTCTTCACCTTCCTCAGTAACTAGTTTCCTGATGCCTTGTCTATTATGGTCTTGGCTAGAGACATATTGCTGAAATTTCTTTGGACTCATCTTAGTTTTGTCTGCAAGTTTAAATTCACAGCTTGTGTATAAATTGCGTGTTAAATTTTTAAGTATGTTCCTGCTCTTTGAAAATTTTTCTTTGTTTTCTGGGGATGGATGTTTTTTGTACTTCTTCCATTGTCTGTTTTTCACAGTATTCACAGTATCAGAGGTGACACAGGGAAATTGGTCTTTCCAGGTGATGGTCAGCAGGTTGAAGTTGCCTGCAATTAATAGGGCACCCTTGTGGGTGTCTGCAATCTTCTGAATGAGCTCAACTAGCTTTCTATCTGTTTGCTTGGGTGAAGGTGATGATGGGCTTCTGTACACATAGCCAAATCTAACAGTGGGATGGTTTTTACTCTGTGGAACTGAAATATCAAAGAATGTAGTTTCTGCATAAGGGCATCCACTGGGATGTGCAATAGGGGTTACAACATACAAGGATTTGACTAATGTAAGTATTCCATGGCAGCAATGACTAGATGATAGATTGGATACAGTGTGATAACCTTGCAGATTAACATGTGAGTCTAGGAGCTGGCTTCTTGAGTTCTTAGGACAGACCTCAGTAAGGAGTATAACATCATAGTTATTTGCATAAATCATAGATTTCAGCTCATTAATTTTGTTAGGAAGTTGGTCAACGTTTACAATTAGAGTGGAAAAATCTTGACTTACTTGCTTCCTTTTTTAGTTACATACTTTTTTTGGTGATTGTAGATATTTCAGACTGGCTCATCTACAATAAACAAGAAAGTGCTGCAGGATCTACTATTGTTGGTTGGATTGGCGCTTTCATTTGTGAAGGACTTGAATGAATCAGGACTTGACAAATCAGAAAGTTCATCAATACTTGTTACTTTATCAATATTCACTTTGTCACTATTTACACTATGTACAGGGCTAGCAGACAGAGCAACTAACATTCCATGGTCTGGTGAGAGTATTCCCCACCCTGGCACACAGAGTTTTTTTTAGATCCATGGTTGATAGCTAAGTTCAGCTCTCCTAGTTCAGTTTGGCATCTGAGTTCAGTGGCTAAGACTTTTCTTTTCTCCCCATCTTCCCATGATGCATCTGCGCTAAACTGAATTTCTTGACAAAGCTCATAACATCTTTGTAGAATGCGTTTTTTCAAGTTTAGATTTTGGACAGAGAAAAGAATAGGAGGGGGTCTGCTGTGGGTTGATTCTTGATGGCTTGCTCCTGCTTGTCTGATGGGTTGCTGAGTTGCCCCAACCTTTTTTATAGGTGGTGATTGGCTTATAATGCATCTTACATTAGTAATGTTTGTGTTTGGAATTTTGTATTGCTCTGTAAGATATTTCTCAATGAATGCCTTGTCACTGTTTATTCCTAGCTGCAGGGGTACACTACAAGCAACCAGGTTAAGTTTCCTGCTATCTCTGTCTCTTTCCAGTCTAAACAGTCTGCCAACTTTGTCTTTGAGATGGGAATAGATAGCCTGTTTGATCTTGGATGTTTCCTGCAGCATTGCTGCTTTCTTTGCTAAAGCTCTTCTATCAGCCAAAATATACATTTGCTCATAATCTATAAAGCTGTGGACTAAAAGAGTTGATGACTCAAGTAATTCACAATTATTAATCTAATAGGGAAAATTTGGGGTAAAATTCTAGTTAATTGACTTCTTGCTATCTTGGAAAGGGTCTAGGTTAGGAAAATGAAATTTTCAGGGATGGGTCTACAGGCTAAAGTATGTCCTGGGAAGGTGTTTTAAAGTACCCACCTCTACTCCTTCTCCCTCTAGAGGGCCCTGAAATTTGCCTACATGACAGGTCTATACCTACTGAAATTTTGACAAAACAACATTTTACCTTAAATTTCAGTCACTAGTTGCTTTTTCTCTGCCTTTAGTTCTGAAAATGCAATTCCTGTTATCTGAGTAGAATTTTGAGCCATATCTATGTTTTTTTTCAAAATTTAGGAAATGTATTTGCATATCTTCAAAACCTTATAAAATGGAATTGAGCAAAGTTATGAAGCTGAAAACAATTTGTTGTACTTCAATTAAGCAGAAGATCTATTTTGCAAGGTTTCAATTTTATAACACACATATTTTTAAAGGTCATCAAAGGTCAGGGCCCTCTAGAGGGAGAAGGAGTGGAGGTAGTTGCTTCAAAATACCTTCCTAGGTCATACTTTAGTCTATAGTTTCATCCCTGAAAGTTTCATTTTCCTAACCAAAACCCTTTCTGAGATAGCAAGAAGTCAATTAACTAGAATTTTACCAAATTTGGTTAATGCATCCTCTCAACCAAACCCTTGCCTTATACATTTTTGGTAAAATTCTAGTCATAACTTTGCTCAATTCTATTTTATAAGGTTTTAAAGATATGCAAATACATTTCCTAAATTTTGAAAAAAGAAACATTAATATGACCCAAAATTCTACTCAAATAACAGGAATTGCATTTTCAGAACTAAAGGCAGAGAAAAGGCAACTAGTAACTGAAAATTAAGGTAAAATGTTTTGTCAAAATTTCAATAGGTATAGACCTGTCATGTAGGCAAATTTCAGGGCCCTCTGGAGGGAGAAGGAGTAGAGGTGGGTAATCTAAAATACTTTCCAGGGACATACTTTAGCCTGTAGACCCATCCCTGAAAGTATCATTTTCCTAACCTAATCCCTTTCTGAGATAGCAAGAAGTCAATTAACTAGAATTTTACCCTTTTTTATAGAAGCCATGGCTAACTTAGATGCTAGGACAAAAATCAAGAAAAAGAAAAAGTAGAAGTTTATCAATTGTTACTTTACTACATGCACAAAATTTCAATTAATATATTCTAAAGGTTTTTCTACTATATCCAACTTTACCCCCAACCCCACAGGTCAAAACAATAGTGATGCATTATATTTTTGTATATTAGCCTAGATGGGAAAAGTATAGTAGAAGTACCTTCAAAATGTATGAATATAATTTCTCTGTATATTATAAAGTAAGATTTTTCTTCTTAACATTTTCCATTTCACTAGTCTCAATTATAGGCTTCTACTTTAATCTCTAGATTGTAGTCCTAGCCTGTAAGTTCCCTAATCCTAACCCTAACTAGCTTAAATATCTGAAAGGTCCTTTTGTTTTGAGGATATTTTAATATTTTAGTTTTAATTACAGGCTATCCATAGTTACAGGCCTAATTTATCACTCTAAATAGCCAAGGCTATCAACTAGGCCTAGGCTACAAGCTTACCTAGGTTAGCTTAGCTATATAGTCAGGAGAGTAACTCAAAATCTAACTTAGATAGATTGTGCATTGAATGAATGCTGAGAGAGCATCAATCTAAATTATCCTAAGCAATGCTAAATTTTCAGAGAGCAAACTAAGGTAGCCTAAGCTAACCATGTTAGATTTGTAGGAAAGTCTAGGCAGAATTCATGCTAAAAATTGAGAATAAAGAAACTAAATATAAGCAGATTAAAACAAACCATAGAAACAAAATAGGTCCCCAGTAATTAAACAAGAGTGTTTTTAAATCTCAAAACAAAAATCAAAACATAGCAATCATGGCGGATAGAAATTAAATCATATTGCCATCTATTTATTCAACTTTGCTCACTAAAGTTAATAGATGCCAGGCTAGAAAAAACAGCAATCATTTCTGAAATTTCTGAATTCAGTGCCTGTTATGACTAACAGGATTGATGAGTATGGAAAAAGGAAATATTTCGGTTTTATTCCACATATTCACTTTGACATTAGAACCCTTTACTGTGGCTTTATTATATAATGAGAAACTACGTGCAACAGAAATTTATGAAGTAAAATCAATCAATTTCTTTTTTTGCCAATTATCTATTTTTTATGAATAAAACAACAAAATTCCCAAAATTATTTCTTTGAACTTTGCCGTTTAAAGTGTCATTTTCAAGCTTTAATTATTGCACCAATCTAGCTGGGAAGTTTATTTTGCGTCCAGCGGAAAAGTGTAACCTATTTTCTGGATTTTCGTTAAAAAATCCTATTGATGTCCGAATGTAAATTTAATGCAGAAGTGGAGAAAATTACGAAAGTCACCATTTTTTCAATTTAATAGACAGATTCACTTTTGGTTATTAAGCACATTTGTCCGGAGAAGAAATATTTTAAATGCTAAATTTCCTTGATATTCTTTTATCTTTTTGAACAAGAGCATGTATACGATTGGACAAACAGTTTATGTTCAAAAACATGAAATTGAGAGGTTATAAGATAATTCTGCCAATAATGTTTATTTGTTCAATTTTTTGCAAGTAATGTAATTTGTTTTAACGTAGCTGCAGCTGGATTTCATGACGCAATTCACTGAAGTAGGTTTCAGTGTTTTTATTTTAGTGTGTTTTGTTAGTGTGTCAGTGTTGTTTTTCAGTGGTCGGAACTCATTAAAATGTATTAGAAAACCTAAGAAATATCATGGCATCAACTTGATTTTACATATCCAGTGTCAATCAATAAGCATCGGTCTTATCAACCCCAGCGATTCAGCCCCATTCAAGTCAATCACTATAAAATTGAACCCTGTGTAACTCAAATATCATTCAACTTCAACCTTGGTTTTAGTAATTTCAATTACCACCCAAGTATTGATCGTGTATGTTTTAGGATATTGTTTGAAAGCTTTCAAATACAAGTACTATTTTATTTAAAATAACTGATTAATGCCAGGTTTGCTATTGACATAACGTAACACAACGGGAGATCTACTGGCTCACTTTCCAGCTTTCGCAAGGCCTTAGGAAACTTTTTCGAGGCTGTTATTGCCATTAAACTTCGATATCCATTAGCCAATCAGAGGTGACCCAGTCAAAGGGAAGGTCACGCATTCGTTGCCTGTTGCGTTTTGTGAGTTGCAATATTCTCTATTGTTCTTTGATGCCATCACGGTGCTGTAAGTTCACAATATAAGATGAATGGATGATCTAAGCGTATGGACACCAAGATGAAAGGCTCCTATAAAAATAGGACAAAAAAATATAGAAAATCCTCTCTCAAAATACAATGTTTGAGAAGGCACTCATTGTTTGAATGACAATGTTTGAGGATGAGGGGATTATTTCTAATGATTTTACCGGTACTTTTGGCAAAGGTACAAAGCAAAGAAAAAAGGGCAAGGAATAAGAAAAAGCCTTGTCAGTTGTCAGAAGAAGAAGACACGAAGAAGAAGAAGAAGACAAGAAGGCTGTAAAACTTATCCCAATGAAGGTGAAAAGCAGACGCAGCAAAAGATTGGGAGAAGATGAACAGTACATTTTGACACAGTGGACAACAAACTCTTGATCCAGTTTGATGTTTTGTCCAAAATTTTTCTTTATGATACTAGAAGAGAACTTAATGAGGTTCAGAATATGATATCAGGGAAAAAAGACAAAAGGGGTGATAAATGGTGCCAGTATACCTAGCCCTAGCAGCACAAAATGCATTTTCTGAATAATGTTACTGGTCTAAGGACCTAGATGAGATACGCCAGAAAGGATAGATGGCCTTATGATGCCATACAGCGGGTTATACATGTGAAAAAATAGGTATAGCCGGGTCTCATGTCAAGGGAGTTGTGAAATATACTCACTCAACTATTGACACACACTTAGCGGAAAAAGGTGATATATGATTCTTAAATCTCCTCACAGTAGGATGGAAACCCATTCGGCATAAAAAAAGATACAACCCTGGCCCTCATAATAGATGACAAGCCGGTATATTCATTACAACTTTAAGCTGTTTCAGTGCCATCAAATGAGGCAGACATCAGATTGCTGGAAGATGAATCGACATCATTGTCAGGCTATTTCATATAATGTTGTGTGGCTGCTAACTATTAGGTAAGCACTTATAGCGTTGATGAAGGAGCCTTGATTTTTTTTTTTTAAGTTCACTGATGGAAATCAAATTATTCCATTTGGACGTATGTATCACGTACACTTCATCTGTGTCTCTTTGGAGCAGTGATAAGTGGTGCTAACCTTTGCATGCTTATAGAGGCCACAGCACTATCACTGTCCAACCCTCTTGTCTTGGGTCTGCACTTTTTTGGAATTCCCCTAACAGCACAAAAACGTTTCACTCCGTCTTATAGCCGTCTTTATAACGCGTTTATAACCGTCTTTGAACAATTTTATTACGTTGGTGTGTTTCATTGTTATTATTTCGGCAAACGATCCATTTTTCAGTCTTTACTTCTCGTATATACTACTCAATAGTATAATTTAGAAAGGATTCTAAAAAAAAGTTTGGGGGGACGATTACCCCTATTGCCCCACGCCACTTGTATGCCTGTTGTGCCCCCCCCCCCCCCACCACACATGCATGAATTTATTCAGAGGAGTATAGAATATAAACGAAAAGAAAATTAACTAAACAGCATTTCTAGGATAAATCACAATAATACTACTCATGATTACTATCTCAATTTTACTTCAGTTCTATGAAAATAATATTCATGTATCAAACAAAAACTAGAGAAAAATCTTCCGCATTACCTCTAGGTCGACTCAGTAATTGGCCATATTACTAATTCCTGTTTGCTGTCAAATCATGCGCATATTTTTGGCAATATATCAGTTACTGAAATATATTATGATCTTAAAAAAACATTTGCAAAACCGAAAAAATGCAAAAACAATGTTTTTCTTATATTGGTTAAAATCTCCAAAAATAAAACGATTAGTAATGCAAATGCCATTAACATCGAACTGTAAATTATCGCAAGTGTTTTTTTATCAAAAAGATTCTTCAAAATGACTAGCAGACAATAAATTTATCTATTTTTTTTACAGTACGGCCGACAATATCTTCTCCACTTCGTATGAACGGTAGAAAAGCGCATGATTACGTCACATGACATCAAACAGTTTTGAATTATCTGCTCCACATACAAAAGTTGTTTTCTATTGGTTTTGACGAAAGGGGAATAAATTTATTATAAAAACAAAAAACAACTACAATTTAACGGCAACCCCAAGAAGTAAAAATTTTATCCGACGGGGGTGGGAAAAATATTCTTAAACAAAAAAAAGAGAAGAAGTCAGTCAATAGCACATTTCCTAATCGACACTACAGACCTTACAAATAAGCAATTTCAATAAATATACTATTCTATTCATACCCCAAAAGGCCATAATTAATTATTTGTATATATTTAATTTACATTCTTTAGATTCTTACATTCTCTACAGTTCTTAATCTTCCTAAAAAGCATAGAAAACGTAGACCAGGTCAAAATTTCCAGCGTCAAAACTACGTATAACTCTCTTAATTCAGAAGCTCAAAGTATATTTACTTGTTCATTGGTGTTTTTTTGAACAAATCTCAGGGTTGTAGGCCAACTAGCAATTGATCAGCACAGGTCGGGTAATGAATGAAACTGTGCCAAGCTAAATGCTACTACAGTACAATATTTATGGATGGAGAAAGGGAAAATAAACAAGGCGTAGGACCTTGTCCACTAAAGCAACGATTGAGGACACAATTAGGTACATAATCAATGATGCTCCAATGTCGTTAGAGATTTAGCATTCTCATTTTAACCCCTACATAACTCTATAAATCGAGCTGATGGTCGGTCAAACTGATGGAGACCAAACAAGAATCACTTGCCTTGAAATATACTCTTTTATGGATCAACTAAAATAAATGCTTATATAATGAATCACTTAGACTCAATTGAACTGAAGGTAGATTAACCAAAATCTCGATATAAAATTTCATTGCCGTTCTGGCGATATTTGGTGTGATAAATCAACTGATGGTTGGGTTAGTCTATTAACATTTTAAGAATAATTTAAGGTTATTCTTAACCTCTGTTGGTTTATATTTTGCTGGTTGTTTCTTGGATATTGCCATCAACTTCAAATATTTTTTTGTTGTTTTTGTTGCTTTAACTATCTAAGTTATTGTATCGTTTCCCATTCTTACTATGATACGAGCTGGACTTCTTCTACGCTAGGATACCTAAACCAATTGACTTTTTAATGATGATCCTTCTTGCAAAAAGAAGCTCAAACACAGAAGACATTCAGTAATACTAACTTAAAAAAACTACTTCAAGACAGAAATTGCTACTCATAAGCCTTTCCATACGAAAGCTATTCTTAAGCCTCCCCATCCGATTTCTACTTTCAAGCCTCCCCGCTCTGAAATATTGTTGTAAAAGCACAATCAGTTTCTTGGGGTGCCACAGAACTACATAGAAGCGTGTTATGGTATCAGTGTTGTCCATTTGCCCCTCCCTTCCAGTAATTGGACAAATTTTCCTAAAGATGATAATGTTGCCCAGAGAACTGTTCGCTAAAGAAGAAAATGATGTCATGATTTTTATTACATTTTATTATAACAGTGTGAAGGAGAGGACAAAAAAGGCAGGAACTTAGTAAAAAAAAACTCGTACCGTCAAATGACGCAATATACTGTCAATATCTATTCATTCTTCAAAAAAAAAATTTCTAGCGCATTTTGGCTAATGGATGCGAAAAAAACACACAAAAATATCCAAACTAAGTCAGTCCACCACATCCATTAAAATGCAGAGAGCCAATCTGGACTGAGGAAATATTTTGTAAACTTAGCCTTCTATGTGCTACTTTTATAACCAAATGGATTTCACAATGAACGATTAATTTTTACCATACATAATTGACTTACATCTCACAAGTAAAATCACAATTAAAATTAACTTCTCAGTACCGTTTTAGACTCAGAGATGATGTATATAAAGCTTTAACAGAAAAACAGTGCGGTTTTAGGAATGGGAGAGGATGCGGTGACCAAATTGTGCTCTTATATTAAGTTCCTGAGTCCTCAGACTCCTTATTTCTCAGTTTTATAGATTATGCACAAGTGTTTGATTCAGCTGCTAGGTGAGCTTTAGTGAAGGTCCTATCCTTTCATTGCATATCAGATAAATAATTTAAAGTGACTGGTGGTATCTACTGGAATAACGTTGCTGCGGTTAAACTTCGAAATGAGGTTAGTAGCTGGTTTTGTACTGAATCAGAAGTCAAGCAGGGTCGCGTTCTATGCCCATTTTTATTTGTGATATTGATGAACTTTGTCCTAAGGAACACGTCTATAGAAAAGTATTGAATCAAATGGGAAAGAAAAACTCCCCTAGACTTACATTATGCTGATGATTTGAGTGTGCTAGATGAATATATTAGCAAAATAAATTTTATGTTGGAGATCTGAAAATACCCAAAATAATTTAAATAGGTGTAAAAATTACTATTAAGATGACTAAGTCACTTATACTGACTAAGTTAAGTTGAAGAGGTGATGTTGAGTTACGAGAAAACGATCAATAGAACATTTCAACTTACCTAGATAGTATTATTGATAAATATGGTGGACGGATTGACGATAAGAAAATCAAAATAGTTAATACCCATAGTGTTTTTTCACAGTTGAATAAACTTTAGATGGATGGCAAGAAAAGTTTGCGAATCAATATTAAAAATTGGAAGCTAAATTGATGGTGGTGGTCAAGTACGGCTCCAAAACCTGATTGCTTCTAACTGATCATATTTCAGACAGATAACTGTATGAAAAATTTGTTCCTATTCCGCTGTTTAGGGCAGTAATGAAAGAAATGGTAAAATGCCTAGGACATATTTTATGGTTGGAGGATGATAGATTGCCAACGATTAACTTTTCTTGGCCAGCAATCTAGCATTAGACGTAACACGTTTCGTCCTCGAATGGGGCAAGAGGAGGTAGTAAGAAAGAATTTAAAGGTTAATGGAATTTTTGGTAGGGTTTAAAGAGGCTTTCAATAGATTTGGATGAAAGAGGAGCGTGCGTAGCTCATTTTTTCTCAGACAGTTTGGTGCGACCGTGAATTGTTCGTTGTAGTGGTTTGTGTGCTGCGAGAACATATAAAACCAAAGAAAATTAGATTGTTTTGTACTTTAAAATGGATTTTACTGAAATTAAAGCTGTGAGTGTCAAAAACATTACCCTGCTATCCAGCACTGTTGCCATATTTTCTCTAATTGTGTCAGCCCAAATAGAGAAAATCTTGAGGCAAATTAGCCATAATTGGCATACTTTACTGTATTTCTAATTGACAATGCTACAAGGTAATAGTAGAAGGTCCCTCTTTGAAGTTGTTAAACTAGGCTCAACCCTCAAGCATTTTGATGGGTGAACTGAAATATGTCAATACTTTTGCCACTCTGTCATAGCCCATATTTTCCTCATACTGCACTTTAAGGAAAACCGTAGTGACTTTTCTAATTGCCGGACGATCTTTCAGAAGAATTTTTGTTGCAAAAGCAATTCAGATTGTATTGATGATACTATTGAAAACCAAAGACTGGCAGGATCGATACAAAGTATTAAGGAGTGTTGTTAATGATACTAAAGTAAAGATCACCATCTATTTGTGTCTAGAGTTAACTTGAAATTTAGATTTAGGAAGGGTAACTACCTTTCGCGAATTATGACGTTGGTAGACTACAGGATGAGAATTTGAGAGAAACTTTCCAGGAACAGTTAAAGACTAACTGACCTATCCTAAATTTGACAATGTAGAAGATTGATGGAATGGCTTTTGGAATATAGCATGTGAAGCTTTGGATGCTGTTTCAGGGAAAAAATTTAGAAACGTAGCTAAGAAAATTAGCGGAAATGCTTTAAATTTCGTAAAAAGTAGGAGGGACTTTTACTAGAAATATTTGAGTGATAGATCAAATGAAAATAAGAGGAATATAGGGAAAATGGATAAAGTATTGAAATCTGAGCTAAGAAATGTGATGTGGATGCCAGACTGCATAATGGAAAAATTACACAAGCACAATAAAAATTTGGGAGGGAACAGTCAGTTTGGACTTGTCCCAGTTAAAGATAGGAGCAGGACTAAAATTATTGGTTGGGAAAGAGTTAAAGAGAAACAGGTAGATTTTTTTACCCTTAATTAAAAAAGGTAATAAGCGTAAGTGTGGTAATTATAAAACATTAGCTTGGTTACTATCGGAAGCAAATCACTTAGTATGATGATACTTTTAGACTCAGAGATGTCGTATGTAAAGTTTTAAAAGAGGAAAAGTGGTCCTCAGCTTTATAAATTATGAACAAGCGTTTGACTCAGCCAACAAAAGAGCTTTAGCGATGGTTCTATCCTTGTAAGGAACACCAAATAAATACATTAAAGTTACTAGTACTATATATGAGAGTAACGTTGTTGCGGGTAAAACAGGAAATGAGATTATTAACTGCTGTCGTATTGAATCAGTAGTCAAACAGTGATACGTTCTACCCTTATTTAAATAAATCATTTTGATGGTGTTTGTTTTAAAGAGCACAGCAATGGCCATTCGAAAGTACAGAGTCACGTGGGGAATTACAACTCTCTTAGACTTAGATTACATTGGTGATTTGAGAATCCTTGATGAAAGATTTTAAAAATGAAAGAATTTTAGGAGGTTTTGAGGGATCAGGGTGCAAGAATAAGTTTGAAAAATAATGTTCAGAAGGCTAAGTCGCTAATACTTGGAATAAACGATGCCAAAGAGGTAATCTTGAGTAATGAGAAGATGAAGGAAGTAGACAGCGTCACTTAACGAGATTGTATTATTAGTAAGGACGATGTGCGCAGTTAAAATATCAAAAGTAGAATCGCCAAGGCCCAGAGTCTTGCTTCACAGTTGAAAAAAGTTTGGAAGAACAGGGAGATAAGACTAAGAGCCAATATTAGAATATTAGAAGCTACAGTGATGATCTGTACAGGCTCTGACTTGTAGGTGCTCCGAAAACATAAGAATGATGTGTTAGGTGTTTTCCAGAAAAATTGTCTATTAATCGTTTTTGTACCTCTCCTACTGATTGTGTTCCAATTTGTAAATGGTAAGTAAATATTAAATAACAATCTTAAGAAAGATTTGGTTGAACCCACCTTTCTAAGGTAATATGAGAGAAAGATTGAGATGGCTACGACACGTTTAGGATGACAGACTGCCATAGATAGTTAACCGAACTTGTCTTTATCAGCCGACCATCAAGGGTCAAACAAAATGCAGATTGTCTCTGAATGGGGGAGGTCGTAAGTAAGGATTTAAGAGAAGTTGAAAGTTCTCGGGGGCGTAAAAAGAAAGGCTTGGAATAGGTCGAGATGGATTAGGATGCCTGATGGAGGAGACGGAGTGCGTGCGTAGCTTTGTTGGCCTCAAGTGGCTGGGTGTCGCAGTGAATTATTAGCAGTAGTATTAGAGACGGATTAGGAGCTTGTGTAGCTGCGCTGGTCCCAGGCACCTTGGTTCTGTTGTCAGTTGTTAGTAGTAGTAGTATAAAGACCATCTTATGTACCTTACGTAATCTTGCATCTGTGTGAACTCACTGTATGACGGTTTAAAAAAGAAGGCTAAGAAAATCTAGAATATTCTGGAGCATTAAAGTACAGGAGAACGTAAAAGACAAGACGTAGGTCTACATATTCGGAGTTGTCATTGTAAAGTGAAGAATCATAAAGCTCTTATTATTAGCTAAATCTATACTGCAGGTAAAGGTATGGAGATGTCCAAGTCTATGCCTAGTTAGACTTCATTAGTGTCCTAAGACAGGCATACGAGTGTAACCTGAAAGAAGACTAGTAATTCAACTGGGATAGCTGCCCTCTCCCAAATACCTTAGGATGCTAAATTTGAAGTTAGCCTAAGAAATTAATTTCCTCTCATTTTGATAAACTTTTAAATCAGTTTGAATAAAACAGTGACCTAGGCTATAAAAAATTTAGTGATTAGGTAGGCTATATATGCAGCTCAGGGTAGACTATAGGCTAGGCTGTATTTGCACATTATAGGGGGAAGGCAAAGTTAATATCTGTTGCAAATGAATAGGTAAAATTCTAGTTTAGTGACTTTTTGCTATCTTGGTAAGGGGTTAGGTTAAGAAAGTAAAACTTTCAGGGATAGGTCCACAGGCTAAAGTATAGGTCAATGTTGATATTACATGAACAATTGTTTTGGGTCATGAAACTATTATGGATAGATGCATTTTGACATTTTGAATGTTTTTTGTTCTATTACAAAACTATTGCAAATGCACTGTTATGGAGTTCTTATATATTTGCACATCAGGGGGGAGAGGGGTAAAGCATAGCATATATTAAATACAGCAATGGTTAGTTTACATATTTAATATATGCTATGCTTTACCCCCACCCCCCTAATGTGCAAATATATAGCCCAAATTGGTAATATTCTAGTTAATTGACTTCTTGCTATCCCAGAAAGGGTTTAGGTTAGGAAAATAATACTTGCAGGGATGAATCTACAGACTAAAGTATGTCCTGGGAAGGTATTTTAAAGCAACTACCTCCACTCCTTCTCCCTCTAGAGGGCCCTGACCTTTGATGACCTTTAAAAATATGTGTGTTATAAAAGTGAAACTTGAAAAATAGATCTTCTGCTTAATTGAAGTGCAACAAAATTGTTTTCAGCTTCATAACTTTGCTCAATTCCAATTTATAAGGTTTTAAAGATATGCAAATACATTTCCTAAATTTTGAAAAAAAAAACATTGATATGGCTCCAAATTCTACTCAAATTACAAGAATTTTATTTTCAGAACTAAAGGCAGAGAAAAAGCAACTAGTAACTGAAAATTAAGGTAAAAAGTTGTTTTGTCAAAATTTCAATAGGTCATGTAGTGACCTGTCATGTAGGCAAACTTCAGGGCCCTCTAGAAGGAGAAGGAGTAGAGGTGGGTACTTTAAAATACCTTCCTGGGACATACTTTAGCCTGTAGACCCATCCTGAAAGTTCATTTACCTAACCTAAATCCTTTCTGAGATAGCAAGAAGTCAATTAACTATAATTTTTTTGAATTTATTACTAATACTTTTTAATCTACAAAAAGGCCTAAGGCCAATGATGAGAGGGCTAAGGAGCATCAGAGAGGCCACCAGCTCCTGTATAGTACCTTTAATAATGCAGGATCATCATGCCTATTTAATCCAATTTAAACAAGATATAAATTGCCATACTTTTGTTCTATAAAGTTGACAGAGAGAGGAGAGGAGAGATATAATTAGGGACTAGAGAGCTTTTAATTCCTCTAATTTGGTTCTTGTTTCATTTTGATATCCACATTGTATGTTTTTGTTTTTTTACTTTATATGGTCTATACCAATCACATTTTTGTTCCAAAAATGAGAACTTGATTCTTTGAGACTTTCTCTAATGTTACTGAAAAAGAGAAGCAATTGTCCTCCCAAAATACCTGTTTTATTTCATCCAATATTATCATTGGCCTTATAAAACCTCATTCTTGCTTCTCTTTTGTGGTTTTCATTGGGTGGTTAATACTAGCAACTTCTTGCAAGCCTCAAAGGCTATATTAAAAGAGTGACTCTGCTTGTGTACAGACATCATGGGTACTGTTGGACTGAGTTAAATCCTTCATCCTCACTCATATCAGCTGTACCATTACTTGGGCATCATGAGAGAGTTAAAATATGTTTACTTGCTACATTAAACTATCCTAAGGTCCCAAACTTTTATCCATTTGTGGATTCTCTTTTTGAAAAGTGTTTCATATTAAAATTTTTTGCATGAAATTGTCCTTGGCTTGCTTGAACAAGCCTGTCTTACAGTAGTGCTACATGAAATACAAAATTTAATGGAATTCCAGTTTAGTCCTAGTTCTGTTGGTGGAAAGAAAGTAGATAAATAGCAATAATTTTATTTTGTGGGGCAGAATTATGTCCAGGATTTGTTTGCTATAGGAAATATTAAGTATAGGGAGTAAATTTAGCTTAAAAAAATATCCAGTGTTGAAGAGCCCCTTGTTTTTTTTTTTGTTTTTTTTGGGGGGGGGGGTAATAACCATTATTATTTGGAAATCTTCTTGTGATGGTTCAAGTAGGCCCAAATCATTTCCTTTACCACTAATGTCATCATAAGGACTAAAAAGCAAAGGTTGTTTTGTCCTTTGGATACATGCTCATCTATGATAATAACAATAAATAGTAAATAATCAGTAGTATAAAAATATAAATAGTAAATAGTAGTAATAATAAATAAATAGCAATAATAAATAGTAATAATAATAAATATGATGATAATAAAAATAGTGTATTTTTATATTAAATAGTATTAAAAATAGTGTATTATGATTACACTAATAAATAGTGTATTTTTCATTTTCTAAAGTGACTTTTTGAGACTAGGTATCCTTCCAAGGATTTGGTAGGAAAACCACACCAAGTAATCCTGCAAGGTTTTTGACTTATGATATAGAGCTCCTGAGTGAGGAAAATCAGTTAGCAGGAAAATTATAAAAAAATACATTTTTATCCCCACCCCAAGACCTGTGTTCTCAAAGAGTGTCAAAAGAACTTTCATTGTAATTTCATGAGACACAAATATCTAGTCAAAATTGTCATTCAATCTTTTTGTCTAGCCCAAATGTTTACTTTACATACTCAGAAACAGGATTTAGGCCAACCCTCCTATCATTGGGGGTTGCACCTTGAATTCCATGGGGAAATATATTGTTGAAACCAAAGAAAACTGTTTTTTTCATTTGTTTTTTGGTGCACTTAACTCATCCTCTAGGAATATCATCCAACAAGATATTGTTCATTATTATTATTTCATTGAAAACACTATTGTTTTAGTTGCAGTACATTATATTGATATAATCTTAACATCATTATGCTTATGTATGTCTTATTTTTGGTTGCTTTTTCAGCATGGGAAAGGATTTCTATAAAATACTTGGAATATCCAAAGGTGCATCAGATGATGAAATAAAGAAAGCCTACAGGAAATTAGCATTGAAATACCACCCAGATAAGAACAAAGAAAAGGGAGCAGAAGAAAGGTTCAAAGAAATAGCAGAAGCCTATGAAATTTTAAGTGACAAAAAGAAGAGAGACATTTTTGACCAATATGGTGAAGAAGGACTTAAAGGTGCTGCAGGAGCACCTGGAGGAGGAGGAGCTGGTGGTCCAGAGTTTTCATATGCATTCCATGGTGATCCAAGAGCAACGTTTGCTCAGTTCTTTGGATCTGCAAATCCATTTGAGGCCTTCTTTAATTTTGGTGGTCCAGGTACATTATTTTTATATTTATCTTGCAATCCAGATTGTCAGAGACTTGTATTCATGATGTCCAAATGTTGGGCATTATATGATTTCCCTCATCTCTTATAGCCCTTCCCTCACAGACTGTGGGGTATTGAGTTGTCCTCAAAGACATAGTTATTGGATTTTCTGACTATGCTGAACAAAATAGCAATCTCAGAATTTTGATCTGATGACTTTTGGAAAAATGAGCATTGGAGGGGGCCTAGTTGCCCTCCAGCTTTTGGTTACTTTGAAAGGGCACTAGATTTTTCAATTTCCATTAAAATGAGCCCTCTTATGACATTCTAGGACCATTTGGTCAATACAATCACCTCTGGGAAGAAAAACAAATAAGCATAAATTCATGATCTTTCTTCTGGCAAAAATTACAACATTCCATATTTTTGCAGATAGGAGCTTGAAACCTCTACATATAATAATTTTCATTAAGATTCGATAACATTTAGGGTGTGTTTCCCCCTTTTTCTGAAAATAAATCCTATTTTCTCAGACTTGTAACTTTTGATGGGTATAACTAAATTTGATGAAACTTAGATATTTAAAATCAGCATAAAATTTTGATTCTTTTGATATAAATATTGATATTGAAATTTCGCTTTTTAGAGCTTCAGTTACTATTGATCCTGGTTGCTCATTACTACAGTTTGTTACCACAAGCTGTTTGAAAATCTGCAGAGTAGGATAGAAGGGGGGGAACTCCAATCAATACAGTATGAACTATGATTTAACAAGAATCCAAAAGTGTGGTTGGATTCTTGAATAAAGCTGTGAGTTCCAGAGTTTACTGAAGATGAACAATCTTAGCAAGTCATTTTTTGTTTGGTTTTTATGGCACTTGATATTAACCAAGTGACATATAACAATTGCAAATTCTGTTGGTCTGTCTGTCTGTTGGTCCTGGTTTTGATAGTTTAAGCACTTCCAGATAAGTTAGGATGATAAAATTTGGCAGGAATATCAGGGACCAGACCAGATTAAATTAGAAATAGTTTTTTCCCTGATTTGACCATCTTGGGGGGACAGTTGATTCAGGATTAGGTTATTGGATCTTAATGAAATTTAATATTTAGAAGGATATTGTGTCTAAGAGTTCTCATTTTAAATCCCAACTGGATCTGGTGACATTAGGGGGAGTTGGAGGGGAAAACAAAAAATCTTGGAAAATGCTTAGAGTGGAGGGATCAGGTCAAAATCTGGTGGGATAAATAAGCACAATTCCTAGATACATGATTGACATAACTGGAATGGATTCCCTGTCTTTGGGGGGCTGGGGGGGGGGATTAATTCTGAAAAATGAAAAATGGGGTATTTTTAACTTACAAAGGAGTGATTGGATTTTAAGGAAATTTAATATTTAGAAGGACCTCCTAACTCAGATATCTTATTTTAAATCCTGACCAGATCCAGTGTCATGGGGGGAGTTGGGGCAAGGGGAACCAGAAATCTTGGAAAAGGCATAGAGTGGAGAGATCAGGATGAAACTTGGTGGGAATAATAAGCACAAGTCCAAAATACATGGCTGACATAACTGGACCAGATACGCTCTCTTTGGGAGAGTTGGGGGGGGTGGTAATTTGGAAAAATTAAAAAAATGAGGTATTTGTAACTTATTAACAGGTGATCAGATCTTAATGAAATTTGATATTTAGAAAGATCTTGTGCTTCAGGGCTCCTATTCCAAATCCTGACCAGATTTGGTGATGTTGGGGGGAGTTGGAGGGGGGAATCAGAAATCTTGGAAATTGTGAAAATTGAGGTATCTTTATGAATGGGTGATCGAATCTTAAAGAAACTTGATATATAGAAAGATTTCATGTCTCTGATGTTCCATTTACAATTCGAATCAGATCTGGGGACATAAGGGGTTGGAGGGGGGAAACAGAAATCTTGGAAACCAGAAATCTTGAAATATGCTTAGAGTGGGGAGATCACAATGAAACTTGATGGGAAAGATAAGCACAAGTTCTAGTGATTGACATAATTGGAACAGATCTGCTCTCTCTGGAGGAGTTGGGGGGGGGGGTGTTAATTCAGAAAAAATGAGGTATTTTTAACTTAGGAACAGGTGACTGGATCTTAATAAAATTTGATGTTTAGAAGGAACTCATGTCCCAAAGCTTTTATTTTAAATCCCGACCAGATCTGGTGACATTGGGGGGAGTCGGAGGGAGAAACTGGAAACCTTGGAAAATGCTTAGAGTAGAGAGATTGGGGTGAAACTTGGTGGGTAGAATAAGCAAATGTTTTAGATACGTGATTTACATAACTGGACTGGATCTGCTCTCTTTTGGGGAGTTAGGGGGATCCAGTGCTTTTTGAGTTTGGTGCTTCTGGATGTGCTAGGACAATGAAAATTGGTAGGCATGTCAGGGGCCTGCACAAATTGACTTGATAAAGTCGTTTTCCCTGACTTGACCATCTGGGGGGCTGAAGGGAGAGAAAAATCCGGAAAAAATGAGGTATTTTTAACTTACAAGTTTGTGATTGGATCTTAATGAAATTTTGATATTTAGAAGGACCTTGTGTCTCAGAGCTCTTATTTATATCCTAACTGGTATTAAGCCTCTGATTTTCCTTTTAAATCAATCTATTGATTCTTAGAATTTTGCTAGAGCTCATGCCATATGAGCTCTTGGCTCTTCCAGCCTTGTCACAAGTGCCATATGAGCTCTTAGCTCTTGTTGTATCTTAACTTGTTGAAATAGCAATAATAAGTTGGTTGGTAATAAGTCTAAGTTGGTACCAACAAACCTTCTGAGGAACTTGGGCAGAACAACAGAATATAATACTTATGACAACAAGAATATAATACATATGGATAAAATCTTAGCTAGGTCTAAGTTGGGACCAACAAACCCTCTGAGGAACTTGGGCATAACTACAGAATATAAGACTTATTACAACAAGAACATAATACAGATAGATAAAATCTTACCTAGGTCTAAGTTAGGACCAACAAACCCTCTCAGGAACTTGGGCATAACTACTGTTGTAAGACCAATATGTATATAATAAATTATCAACAAAGGCAATGCAGAAAGGGGTGGGAAGATCAGCTTATATCGCCATTTCAAATTTAAAACGTCATCAGCGAAACCTAAAGAGTGCATCCATGAGATGGAAACGAGAGCGGCTAAAAACTCTTCAAGCTGAAATAAAAGATAAAAAATAAAATAAATTCGATTTTCTGGTAAATACTATCAGATGCTTGTGATTTTTCAAAGGAATAAATGAAACTGAAGATAGTCAGATCTTTGAAATTTCAACAAGACTCATAGAGGAATAAAAAACACTATATCCAAAGGGAACAGAGTGATACAGAATTTAACGGATCAGTTCAAAACAAGGTTAAATTAATTTCAATGTAGAGAAATATACTAAGTTTTTCGAATCCCAATAAGTGACTAACTGTTCTGCACTGAAAAATAAAGAGTAATAGTCAAAGTTAAAGCAATTACAAATTTTCTAAGTTATAAACAGCTGCATTGTATACCAGCTTTTGAAGTGTGATGTACCACTCATTTTGAGCTTTTTTTTTTTATACCAAGTTATTAAGGTTGATTGCTTATCTGGAAAATTTGAATGTTCTCTACACAATGTTTGTGGAATTAGTTACTATAAACATCTAAGCTCATGAAAGGTCACTGAATGTGCTGCTATCTTATATTAAATATCTCTTATATTTTGATGACAAGCTATTGACTACTCCTAAAGATAGACCAAGAGACTCCTATAATTACTGTAATTTGCCACAAACTATTAAATAAACATTTAAGCTCATGGAAGCTCTATTTGAGCTCACTTATAACATTTAAACATTTAAATGCTCACTTATTGTCCTATTTGATGAGCTTGGCTGAGCAATATTTCATTGTTGAGTTTTCATATGTTATGAGTTTAATGTATTTGTCAAGAATGAGAAAGTCAGCTGTCTCTCCAGTTGTTCAAGCTTGAAAACGAACGTTAATTCCTAGGAATAAAGAGTTCAAGTTTGAAAGACAAAAAATACAGTGATTAAGGAATTGAGCTGTAACCTCCCTCAAAAATCTGAGTGCTATTATTGATTTGCTTGACTCAGTAGGCTGGTGTTTGAAAAAGATTATATTTGATCATCATTTTGCGTATGTTTAAATGGAATAAATTTCAAAGGAAGAAAAATGTCATGAATGTAAATCTTTCAAAATAGTAAAAGTGATTTGATTGTCCATCTTAAATGTATTTTGTTTTGATTTTTTTCTCGTTAAGATGGATTTGTATTTTCATTCCTTTTTCAACATCATAATAACAAGAAAAAAATTTAAATTGTTTTAGTCATAATGGGTGTTTGAGGGGGTTGTTACTCCACTCTTACATGTGGAATCTCTATTTCTTATCTTTCAATCCACATCTCTGTTCTTTTTTCTATTAATATCAAGGGATTAAGGATATATCTCAACCCCTCATAGCATCAAAAGCTTATTTCTTTATTTGTTGCTGTTTCTTTGTCATTTTTTAAAGTTTTTTCTCATTTAATTTTTTCAATTTTTTAAGTTTTTTCGTTTTGTTTTTTGCTTGTTTTTTTTTTTTTTTTTCTTTCTTTTTTTCCATGGGTCATCACATGAAACTTGTGGCTATAGAAAGTTTGAAGATGGCACACCTGAGTAGAAGTTAAAATCTTTATTGCCCTTTCTTTCAGTAATTATGGGGATTGTGCTGTAGGAAATTGCTCATTTATATCATTTGGGGCAGCAAAACCAATTTTTGGCCCAGCTAGGGCCAAAATACTAAGGATTGTACTTTCTAAGATAGCCAATCCACTCAGAATTATTGAAAAAGTAAATAAATATCCTGCCAGTTTCATAATTCATGCTGCTACATGGCGTCTTGTGGTCATATTGCTGGAAAAATAATACAAGATTGAAAGTCAAACTGATTATTCTAATGGAATACAAAAACTAATTTTGGAGCCAAAATCCCTGAGGTACCTTCAATTTTGATATTAAAATTGAAGAAAAATTAAATGTAAAAAAAGGGCAAATTTTCAAATGAAAATAAAGAGCCATATTGAAACTGAAAATTCACAGAAACTATCCAGTATATGAGCCCCCCCTCCTCCTGCTCAGCTCTCAGCATTTACCCTGACGTTCGACTTTTAGACTAATGAGTAAGAAAAAATAACCTAATAGAAGAGCAATACAACAGATTTCATTTATATGATTTATGCCTGAAGAATGGAAAGATTTGTTTTGAATAACTGAGTTTATAGTTTAACTTTTTTGAGAGGCAATTAGTAAAGAAAACCCCTATATTCGTCAACTGCCTATCGTTGCAGTGAAAAATACTACAAGGTAATCATTAGTTGACCTTTAGAATAAAGAGAGCCAAGCCCATATACAGGATAACGTTTTATTAGTTAGACTTTTAATGTCACCCTTCAATTTCGTTTGAAAAAACTAGATGTTCTATTTAAAAAAAAAAATAAAAGTTTTCACAGTTTTAATGCAGCTTCAAAGTGTAAGAAGGAAAAGAACTCATTGGGAGGATCTTTTTGTTCAATTTCCCCTTGAGTGGTCCTTTGGCCAGTCTGAGGTAGATGAATACGCAGGACTTTGTTATGGAGTAGGGAATAACTTTAGAAGACCCATCAAAAATGGATAAAACTATGCAGAATATTTAAGAATTTATGGACGAACTGCGCGAATATTAAGATTTTAGGGGTGGGAGGGTAATGGACCATAACCACCTCCCCCTCCTTGTGCATGTCCCTGCTTAGAGTAACTCATTATTCCCCTTTGTGTGAGGGTTAGGGTTTAAAAATATCTTACAATTAAAAAGAATTGCAAAACAAGTTGTGTTATTTTTTACTTGCTTACATTATAGGTGGTCAGGAAGAACACATGGAAACAGATGACCCATTCGGTGGGTTTGGTGGCCTTGGTGGGTTCTCCAGTTTTGGGGGTCCAGGCGTTGGACGATCACAGTCGTTTAATGTTCAAGGAATGAGAGGCAAAGAAAGAGGACCCATCACCCAAGACCCACCCATTGAACACGATCTTCCATTGTCTTTGGAAGAAGTAAGTTTTCTTTATTGATACACCTTCCTTTGGCTAGCAGTGTTCGAAACTTGCTATATTTTGCCAACATTTTGTAGATATACATAAAATGGCGTAAAACTTAATATGAAAGTAATAATCAAAAAGTTTGAAAACCATCCAAAATATTGAGATTGTCTCTGAAATTTAACTAAGTCAGCATCAATAAGTGTTTAAAACCTTTAAGACGAAGAATTTAAGGCTTGAAAAACATCAAAACTGCTTTTTTTTTTTTTTTTTTTTTTTTTTTTTTTTTTTTTTTTTTTTTTTTTTTATGATAACATTATGCCTCTTTGCTGAAGGTTCTGTGGGCTACTAGAAAATATGAAACCAAAGAATTGGATTGTTTTGCTCTTTAAAATGGGTTTTACTGAAATTAAAGCTGTAAGTGTCAAACATTATCCTGCTATCCAGCACTGTTGTCAGATTTTCTGTAATTGCGCCAGCCCAAATAGAGAAAATCTTGAGGCAAATTACCCATAATTGGCATACTTTATTGTATTTTTAATTGACAATCTTAACAGTTATGTCGCCGAAGGGGTGCAAGGGGGGCATCCCCCATCCAATCATTTAGAAAAAAACTATAATTTATTTAGTAGTTGTAAAACTGTTTCTCGTTTTAAGTGTAAAATTTTTTGTATACTTCGGACATAAACCTATTTTTTTTATGTTAATCCATTTTCGTATTTAATATAAGCAAAGCGAGAAAAATAATGGTCTATTATACTTCATAATTTTTATTGCACATTAATATTTTTCCATATATACAGCCTCTGAAACCTTATCATCAACTAAAAAGGTGAGCCTAGTTAATGGCAAAATTGAAAAATGTTCTATGCTTTCAGTTTCGCCTCATTTGCTCAGGTCAATTTTTTCCCTGATATTTAAGGTGCTTTTAATTCTTCAAATCTATCACTTCAAGATTAGATTCTCTTGTTTTAAAACTTCTAAAAGCGGAAATGAATAAACTATTCAAATCTGCAAATAGGACAGAAATGGAATCATTGAAGAATAAGAAGGTAGATTTTCAGTGAATGATGCCAAGAATTGCTCTTATTTTCTGGATATTCTTTGTCAAACAAAACCCAATGGATAAGTTCGTAATTCTAGCTTTATTTTTCAAATATTTTCAAATTTGTGATAATACTTCGACTTATCTTGCATCTTTACTTATACAGGGTAATAGTATTACAATAGTATTATTACATTATACTATTGCGCTGCCTATGATTTTTGTTCTGGCTTTATGTGGCCTGCTGATATCAATGCTATTTATTAATATAATTTGGTAAACCCACAAACAAATCAATTTAATAAAAAAAATAATAAGTAAAATTTCAATAAATCCCGTATGTTAAAAGTTTAGTACAACAAATTAATTTTTATAGAATCCATTCAAAATTTCGAGCAAATGAATAGCCCGACACGTGGGGCTATTAGAATAAAGCTTGGTTGAGTTATGAGATTGATCATCCTGTGCTGGGCGTGGGGGCTAGGGAAGTGGATGGTGGTTTTGTACTGCAGCATTAGTAGTGAACCTCGCTGAAAAAAGCCGAGTGTATACGACATCCACCTTGGCCCACCTGGAACCCTGTTTATGCTATGCTACTGTCGTCTGCAGTAGCTCATTGCTGACGATTTTTGTAAAAGCTGAGCACCAGCACCTATATTTATGATTGTTTAATGGGTTTTTATTGTTAATAATGTATTGCGTAATGTTTTTAAATTCACCAAGAAGCGTGTTTGTTAAATAGTTAGGGTCGTATCCAGGATTTTTGTTTGGGGGGGGGGCTATAAAAAACTTTAAAAACGCTCAAAAAATTTGTTTGTATGATTTTTTGTTACGTTTTTACGATTCAGACAAATATTGGGGGCGGGGGGTTCAAACCCCCAGCTCCCCTGGATACGACCTTGCTCTCGATGGTGAATTAAATTATCATTATTACTGCTCCTACGTTTGTTGAGTGAAAGGAATATGAAAAGCAGTCCGAAACAAGAGGCCTATATGGCAATCGTTCCTTATGAAATTAGCCTTTATTATTGTCTTAAATGGGTAACTCTTATGCTAACTCAATTATTTCATCAAACAAACATTAGGAAAGTTGATGAAAAGGATACGTCATCAGTTTAGGCTATATTGTGCTAATTATATTTTATTTTTTGTAAGTACTCCTAGTTGATTGTAACTTATATCTTTTTAAAATCTGTCTTCTAATAAATCCATTGTTTTTAATTCTGAAATACTTTAATCATATCTGTGCAATAAACTATCTTTTTATTACGGTTTGCTCGCAGAGATGAACGTTTTTAGTGGCTCATGTTTTTTTTTGCTTCTAAATGACTCAAATTATGATTGTTTCTTCTTTATATTCTTTTCTGCTCTTCTTTGCATATTTTTTTTCCTTCTTTGTATAATTTTTTGTTTCTTTTAGATTATGAAAGGCTGTACTAAGCGAATGAAAATCTCTCGAAAAATTTACAGGAGAGTAGGTACTGAAGACAGAATAACTAAAGAAGACAAAATACTGACTATAAACGTTAAGCCGGGGTGGAAAGCAGGCACTAAAATAACATTTGCCAAGGAAGGAGATCAACTACCAAATAAAATCCCAGCGGACGTGGTTTTCGTCATCAAGGACAAACCTCATCCTACTTTCAAAAGAGATGGCTCTGATATCCGCTATACTGCAAAAATATCGCTAAGAGATGTAAGTTTTTGTGTGTGTCTTCTTGGAGATTTTAATTTTTTTTATAATAATAATACTTTGGAGTTCTAACCACTTCAAAACTTTCTTTTAAAAAAGCTAAATTAAATTTTATATGAACATTTTTAATGAAAAGCCGGGACAATTTTAGTATTTATCAGTGGACTCCAGTTTTTGGACTTGGCAGGTAGGCGAAGCTAAATCACAGTGGCGATAATCCAGGTAACAGTTCTTTTTAGGTGTCAAAACGACTAATGATTGCAGAACAAGTCTTAGAGATCTAAACAGCCTCTTCATTTCTCATTATTATTTCTCTTTCTTTCATTTTTTTCTATTCGATTTTCTTTTTCATTTTTTATCACTTGAGTCATTTACTGCACCAAAGGACCGTGTACAGACGTCGAACAGTACAGTAAGAACAAATATCAGTTTTCTACTAACAATTTAAGTGTTAAGGTAAATAAAAGACAGCGTGCGTGTTAGTAGTCTTACCAAACCTTAGGAAATACTTGTGTGTATTTTACTGTTTAATTTTTTCAAAATATCTACAAACAAATTTTTTGTCTCATTTATAAAGTCGGATATACGTTATATAGAATGGAGGGGAGGGTAGGACCCAAAGAGTATTCTTTTATCCTGAGGGAGTGTGTAGTATTGGTGAAAAGAAAGACCATTGACATTTAAAGTTTGTAAATATAATTTATCTTGGCAGTGGTTGCAGTTTGCTCGAAAGAGTTCTTTTTTTCTGTCCTGAAAAAGCTTCAAACTGAGTGTACTATTGACTAAACATCAGGCTGTTTTAACCCCCTTTTTAGTTATTAAGAGTATCTACTCCAGATTTAGGAAACAGATCCATGGGTGCTCATTTTGTGTCTGTTAGGCTTATGCAGCTCTGTATTATGCGTTGGAAATGTATGTTAGAACCCTAGAAAGGTCTGGCACGCCGACGCTACAACTCGTCAGATACTCCTCAGAAACTATAAAGGAAAGTGGTCCATGCTGGTGCTAAATTGGGTCTGATGGTTTATGAATTCCAATGTTTTAATTAGCTATCTCCCTTATTTTATTTCTTTCTTGTTAAGGTTGTTTTTTTTTATTAATTTTTTACATCCAAAGGGGGTTTATGAATAATATTGGTTGGATTCCTTTTTTTCCTTTTTTTACAGCTGAAGAGAAAAGAAGTATATTGCCCCTTCCTAGTTTATTACTTTTATCACATTGTAATTTCATTTCTTCTGTTCAATCTTGTTTTCCATATAGTGTTCTCTAAGGACTGTATGTTATAAGATGCTAATGTATATATGTCTAAAATACAAAAAAAAAAGAAAAAAACCCGCAAGTAACACATTGGTGATTGAATTTTTTTTTGTCATTGTTGTCATTTGAGGATATTTTCCCTGTTGATCATGTTACCTTCTTTTCCTCATCGACATCAGTTTTTACATAACTTTCTTGATCTGTTCATTATTTCAGAGGTAAGCTTTATGTAAACTTTCCATATGAGTCTTTCTTCTACAATTAATCAGCTTTCTTGAGTTAGTTGTCATTATTTACTATAAAGTTTAAATTTGAGCCTTAAAAATTTTGCAGTCATAGATGATGATGAGGAAATACAGATGCTCATTTAAATTAACAAGTCAGAAATTGCTTCGTCAATCTATCTCATCTACTATCAATTGCTCAAAGCTCGTTAGGCTTAATTGCACAAAACCCACTGGCAGAACTTAAGAGAATAGTTTCAAAATTGAACTAATAAGTCTTATCTATATAAGTTTTATCTATAAGAAAAAATAATTAATAAGTCTATTAATTTATAACAATAACTGATTAATAAGTATATTATTATAAAAAATAATAAATAAGTCTTATCTATAAGAAAAAAAGAGAACCAAAGAAAAAGTATACTTATTATGTGTTTTAGTGTGCCCAAACTCAATGCCAATTCCAATTCCTGAACCATGTATCTGACAACAGTGACATCAAACATGTGTTAAGCTATTCAAGTTATAAACTCCTTTAAAAAAGGAGTGAAATATAAAATTGTGACTATCTTAATAAATTACTTGAATCTAGGCTTCATCAGTTCTTTCATTTATCTGTTTCAGGCTCTCTGTGGTACCCGGGTCGATGTCCCTACTCTATCTGGGGAGATAATACGTATTGATACAAGCAGCGAAATAGTTAAACCAACCACTCAACGTAAGGCATCGGGCTATGGACTTCCCTATCCAAAGGAGCCTAATCGTCGCGGAGATCTCATCATCACTTTCGATATTAAGTTCCCAGATCACTTGCCGCAAACTGTTAGAGAAGTTTTACGTGATGCCTTGCCTAATTGAAATGCTCATCTGTATTTGGGAGTGAATGGTGATTAAGGGTGAAAATTGGCAAAACCGATATGGAATATGCTTTCTGTGTTGTTATTATAGTGAAACGCTGAAATCTTTTTGATAAACACGTCATTCATATGTTGTGTATTTCTTTTCTTTGTAGATTTCTTTCTCCTATGAGTGTTTGCATGTAATTAGAGTTCTCAGAATGGGTGAAGTTGGATTATTGTAATATACAGCATTGTAGTTACAAGTGCCACCTAAAACTGTTTAAGGGATTAAAAATGAACTTTTGATTGTCTTTATTTATGCCTCTTCATTTTTTATTTTCAACTTTTACAGTTTTTTTTCAAAAGGAAATTACTTAATTTCCTGTCACTGGATTTCTTAATTAATGCTTTTCTTGGAAGAAAAGGAAGAAAAAATTGTTATGTAATCGTCTTCGTTTTCCTTCTAGCTTGATTAAAGAAGTTTTCATTTTTATTGGTGCCTTGTTTATTAAGCATTGTCTTTTCTTTTTTTTCTTTTTTTTGTCTTAAATCCGGTTACAATCGTATTTTTTCTCTTTTCTTTTTCTTTATTAAGCTTGAAATTATAGTTGATTTTTATGTCATTTGATTTGTCGAGATCTTTATTACTCTTATTTGTGGCTTAATTTGTTCCACTCAAAACTTTGTTCTCTTATGCCTCTATCTATTTTAACAAATATTCTCGGGTAATTGTACCTGACTGTTAACAATGACTTAAACTTAATTGATTGACCAAAATTAAGTCTCTAAACTGATTTAATCTTTGTTGACTTAAACTAAATATAAAGCTAATACACTAAACAATTAAATACAATTTGTTGGTTTTTGTCAATATAGTAAACATATCAATAGTTGTCATTTAATATTTGGTAACTGAAAAATATTGGTTTAGAAGTTTTGTAAGGGGAGGGAAGGGTGGCTTGGCAGGAATCTGCTACAGCAACATTTTTCATTTCAGTAAATTAGACGACAAAGATTTCTGAAAGCCCTTGAGTTTGAAGGGAGACACCAGCATCTTATCCCCATATCCCGATCTACCTCTGTAATCGTTAGACGGGGAAATGAAGTAAACAAGATAATAAGACTGATAAAATAACTAAAGGTAGATAAAAATAAGGAAAACATTGATAAGAAGACGTAATTTTTATATATATAAAAAAAATGTTGAATGTACAAAACTTATAGGCTATGATTCAGAAAAAAGCGCATAAAATTTAGGGCAAAAACCGTTATTATCGTGGGTTAAAGTATTTAAGCTATCACTAAAGGATTGTTTACTTTGAATTTTATTGTGCTTTTTCTTTTTAGATATTACTTAGAAGTGTCGTAATTCCTAGGGCGTATAAGTTTGGTTTTAGAATAATAAATCATTTGGCTGTTAACAACGTACCTTTTTCTACCTGATAAATAATTTGTTTTGCTTTCTCTTCTGTTGAATATGCAATGCAACTACTTCCTTAGCTCTTTGCCTCTAACTTGTTTGGATAATCGTAGATTAATAAATGCGAGTTCTTTATATCTTGGCTCTTTCCTCTTGTTTTAAGATGAAGTTGGCTGTTCAGTTTTTGATAGGTTATTCTGATCCCTTCATTCTGATTTTTTGCCACTGATGAACGACATGACACTAGAAAGGATGGTTGCAAACGCGTCTTGTATATTAACTCTATAACAGTGGTTCCAAATAGATTTTGGGCTATGCCCCACCTAGGCATTTCTAAAATTTTGATGACCCCGTATGATTTTTTTTTTTTATGATTCTTAGTCTGAAAGTCACACTCAAGTCACACAGATTCGAAATTCGTATATGACTGAAAAATTTGCTTAACGTTTTTGATTTTGGACTTAATTATTGTATTATTTACCTCAGACTTGTAATCAGGAATATCAAACAGTTTTATATACCAACTGAATGGGAAATCAGATACCATTTGCAAACTATTTACATAACGTCTTTTGATATAGGATATCTTCTGATATTAGTAAGAAATTTATAATCAGCAAGTTCAGAAACTCCTAAATAATAAACATGGTAAAATTCAACATCGTTTTTTAAATAAGCACTAAGCGTCTTCTTAGTTTTGATTAATTAAAAAAAAAACTTTCCACAAAATAAGTTTTTCAAAGAAAAGTAAAGCACTCCATTAAACAAAAATGAGCTAACAAAATCAAATAATCTACCAAGCGTAAAACTACCATAGATCAGCATCGATAAATAAATGAAACCCAAAACGTACAGAAATTACAATAAATAACCACTCAGACTCAAAACGAGCAAAATTAACATGAGTATTGCTCATGTTCTATGCCTTCCCAAGGCCAGAGCATAATTAGAACTTTACTGAAAACAATACAAACGAATATGGATTGCCAGTTTAATATACATATGCTGATGTTTATTTATTAAAGTGTTGGTAATATTTGTATTATTAAAGTTATAAAAGTGAAAGCATTTAAATTTTATTCAGTTTTTTTTATTAAAGTTATAAAAAAGAAAACATTAAAAAAAAATAAGATAACCTGTATATTCATATACTTTTTGAAGTTTCCATCTTAATGCTCTTAACCTTACAAGTAGTTGCGATAGAAGTAGTAGTTAGAGCAATAGTAATAATAGTTGTAGAACTAGTAAATGTTGCTGCATCAGTAGCATTAGTAGTAGTGTAACGTATTGCTTTTTGACTAATTAATCTTCCCCTTTAAGTATTCTCGGTGAGTTCCAACTTAATACACAAGTCAATTCTTAAGATACACTATTTTTACAATCTAAATGCACATAGTGTTTTTTGTTAGTTCGAATTTACCATCAATGTTCTCTCAAACTTTACCTTCCTAGATTTAGCCTTAATAGCAGTATTATTACAGTAGATGCGGGGGTAGTGAAAGTAGTTGCAGTGTTAGTGTTGTATTAGTAGTAGTAGTATTAATAGCGGTGGTAGCATGCCTTTTGGTCAGTTGAATAAGGTTTTCATGATACCCCGGAAGTTTCACCTTGACATGTTAAGCCGTTCTAAAAATATATTTGTTGTGCGCTTCTGACGTCCTTTTCAGGTTAATACTCATAAGTCATACAAGTTGTTGCAATGGAAGTAGTAGTTTAGTAGCAGTAGTACCATAAGCAGCAGTAACGGTAATATTAGTGTTAGTAGTGACGTAGATATATTACCTTTTTGTCAATTGTTCTTCCCCTTTAAGTATTCTCCGAAAGTCTCAACTTAATACCAAACTCAATTGTCAGGGTACGCCCTTTTGACAATATGCATCTGCATGGTGTGTTTTGATTTTGTTTAGATTTCCCCTCAATACTTCGTTAAATTTTCACATTCACACGCGTAGCCTTAATTGTATTAGTATTAGTAGGAACACTAGTAGCAGTAACAAAGTTCTTTGAACTGTTTTAAACAAAATTGCAATTGCACAATTTCAATCAGACCTTAGCGCAACCAAGTACATCAGTTTCTGCTAATCTTTATCGATCATCATTGATTTTGGCTTTGTTTTTCCCACCTCCAGCTGTTTTTTCTTTTACTTTTATTTTCAGAGATTGATTTTCATATAAGCCAAAAATATGGAAAATTTAGATCATATTATAAGTGCAGAAGGGTAAATCCATCAATGTGTGGAAACAGCGAACCAGAAATGTTAGACTTAGCTCCTTAATAAAAGCTGAGCCTCATACTTGGAACCCTGTCCCTCTAGAATAATGAAAATTTGGAATCCATTATAACCATGCTGCTTTGGTTTCTCTAGGAAAGTAATACAGGTTACAATACTAGTATCAAACAGCACGTGATAGCAAACTGTAAGCAAGGAGCGACTCGGTCCAATACTAAGTGAAATTCTAAAAATGAACATTAAACATATTTTAACAATAGATACGATAAAAGAATTGGCTATTTAGGCTGATTTTAAATATATACAGCTTATTAAGTTTCATGTTATCGATCAAAAGATAATACCTGAGAAAATTTGCCAGATTTTCTAAAAAGAGTGGAAGCACCCCCAAAATGTCAAGTAATTTTGATGAAAATCACACCATGAGATTCAGAATGTCAGAAAACCCCCCTTTAGAGGTTTCAAGCTCCTATCTCAAGAAACCTTTTATTTCTTATTTTTTGGCAGAAGAAAGATCATGCATTTGTTTTTATCATTATTAAAATTCTTCCCAGGGGTGATCGTATCGAACTAACAGTCCTAGAAGATCAGGAGAAAACTACTTTGAACGGAAATAAAAATTTCTAGTGCCCTTTTCAAGTGTCTAAGAAAATTAGAAGGCACCTAGCCGACCTACCACGCCCATTTTTGCCCAAAAGCACCCGATCAGAATTTTGATGACAAAAATTTAATTCACCATGGTCAGAACATTTCATAGCTCCTTAGGAAAGGGCTGTAAGTTACGCAAATTGCCCATATATTTCACGTTTAGTATTTGTTATCAGGAAATATACGGAAATTTTTCGGGGTAATTTTCCGTGGGAGTGGGGATTTTCCGTGGGGAGAATTTTCCATGGGGGGAGGAGGAAGTTTCAAGGGGAATGGTTCAGATGAAACTGTAAACAGTAAGGCGGGGGTTAAGGCGATTTCCGGGCATGATTTGAAAAATATCAGAAATTAAATTAAAAAATCTAACAAGTTTTTAACTAAGAGTAAGGAGCAACATAGAAAATTCAAACAAACAGAAATTATTTTGTATATGAAGGGGATTGCCCCATCCTCAACCCTCGCTCATTACGCTAAAGTTTGACGTTTTTTCCTGACTTCGTAAAAAAAGTTACTCAAAACCAAGGGCCCTTGATTTTGAATGAGAAATATTTTTAAGACCTTTAAAATTTTTGCTGAAGAATAAGGGTGGAGGAAGGGGCAGCCCCTCATGTGCAGAATAATTTCTAATCGTTTTAAGTTTTAATGTTGCTCCTAAATTTTAGTTCAAAAACTATTTTTTTATTTGATGTGACAAAAATAAATGAAACAACTGTACAATTGCTATGACATGGAGAATTATTGACTTTAAACTTGTACATAGAATATTTAGGAAAATTTAATATGTAAAAAAATTATTTCCTAGAGCCAACAGTCAATACAGCCCTTTCTAACACTTTCCGATTTAGTGTGTCTATTAGACTCTTTATATTGAAAAAGCTGCTGAGATGGTTGTACACTATTTGGGAAGTAAAAGTTACTACATGAAGAGTAGAAATAATTAGAAGCAGACTAGAGAAAAGAAGGAAAAGACTAGAAAAAAAGATATAAAAAACTGTTATTTATTATTTTTTTTTTAATTCTCGCTTTAAAACTATATTGTAAAATAATAATTCTAGCACTACTTGTTTGCTTTTTTCCTAGAGCTTGCTTTTTTTAAAGTACTTCTTGCCTTATCTGAAAACTGCCCATTTATATATCTCTGGAAAATCCGTCAGAGGAAGCAAATAAGTATATTGAGTAAGGTTTCTAGCTGGTTGTATAATTCTTATAGAAATATACTAGGGAATGGAATGATTGAGGTAGAAAATTGCCTGGTGTGTTTCCAGCACATGTTCATCAACAAGCTCTTTTATTCTCGGGGTAATCAATAAAAAAACATGTTTTTTAACTAAAAGTAAGGAGCAACACTGTAACTTAAGACAAACAGAAATTAATCTGTATATAACTATTCTAGATATCTCGTTCTTCACGCTTAAGCGTTTTAGAACTTTAAAAAAAACCTTTTTGTTCTAATGAAACGGCCTTTGTGTTTCAGAAGCTGTTCTTATAGAATTGGGACAAAAAGTCAAACTTCAGTAAAAAGATGGGGGTGGCATAGAGGGGCAACCCCCCAGGTGTATGGGATACTTTCTGTTGGTTTTAAGATTTAATGCTGCTCTTTGCTTGCAGTTAAAAAGACTTGTTCTTTTATCTAATAATGAATCGAAAGCATGCTATTTGAAAATTGGAGTCGGCACCATTGTCGTAATTAATTTTTCTCAGCAAACTACTATTAACAATTGTTTTCAGTCAAGGCTTGACAAAACTTTTAAAATACTAGTCATTTCGTTAAATTATTGATTGCAGGATCAAGAAAAGAGTCAAAGTTAAATAGTTTTATTAAAATCGTAGACATAATAATTTGAACTTAATGCTATAAAATACTAGCAAGAAACAGTTTCCACCCTTGGGGTGGAAAACAATTCACCCTTGGTCAAATCTTGTTTTGTCCCGCGTGGCTTTCTTCTCATCTTGTAAATACTACTTTCTAAGAAGAAGCGAAAGAACAAGAAGAAGGGAAGCTAGAAGATTATAGTAAGTTTCTTTCTTCTAATTAATTTCTTAATTTCTATTAATTAATTTCTATTAATATTAAATAATTAATTAATTTCTTCTATTTTAATTTCTTTCTTCGAAAGTAAGTAACTTTCTTCTAATTACTTTATGAAAGTAAATACTAACCAAAACCTCCATGTTCTCAAGGAGTGTCTCATAAATCATTCATTTCTATATGAAAATCGGAAGACATATAGTAGTCCAGCCATTATCAAGTTGGTCTCCTTGCTCAATGGCATAGGTGTTCCTGAAAACCTAACCTTTTCTTGTCAGACCCAGATATCTCCCAACACTCCTAATAGCATTGATAATGTTATAGATATAAAAATCCCTGGCATGGATTGTCCTAAGAATAAAATGAATAGTCTAATCCTTCATCAACTTACACTAGCTAAAATGGCTGAATTTTATAATTGGAAAAAGATATTTACTGATGGATCCGTCTCAAATGATGGGAAGGCATCCATAGGCATTTTTTCTGAGTGGAGTGGTTGATCAGTTGGGATTAGAGTTTCAGATGGAATCTCCATTTTCCATGCAGAATGTCTTGCTCTCCAAAAAGCTTTGGATACAGTGCTGGAAGTAGGATCAGGCGCATTTGTTATCTTTTCTGATTCTAAAAGTGTTCTTTCTGATCTAAAAAAGAGGCAAGGAAAAGTTATTTCAATTATTGTTCATCTACAGGGACAGATTAAGAAAATAATGTCTTCTGATGCTCTTCAACTGAAATTGGTCTGGGTTCCTTCTCACATAAGGATTAAGGGAAATGAAATTACTGACAGTATTGCAAAACAGGCTATCCACCACCCAATTACTTGGAAGGTTGCTCTCACTGTAAATGAAACTTCAAAGTTAATAACCTCTGCTGCAAGTTCTCTTAGAATTAATAATACATGTATTGCAACAAAAAATATCTATGTTTTGTCTTTTGAGGGTCATTATATCCCACATCACCTTATCCACCCAAATAGGAAAATTGCAAACTCTATTTTCCATCTGAGAACTGGTCATGCAATGACCAGATCTCGTCAAGCACTATATTGTCTTACAGATAGCAAGTCATGCCCTTTTTATAGGTGTGTAAAAATGAAACAATAGATCACATTCTCTCAGAATGCCCTCATTTCACATCTGAGAGAAATATTCTGATCAGAAAAATTGAATCATTGGGCCTGAAGACGTCCACTCCTCTTGTTTTAGGTTTCACTCATATTAGTAAAGATAAGGAGTTAAAAATATTGTAGGCATTGGGAGTTTTTGTGTCTTCAACAAAGATTTTCAACTGGTTGTAATTTCATTTGATTTTTTTTTTTTCTCCCAGTCACATGAGTGTGGTGAGAAGAGAAGAT
Source organism: Artemia franciscana (assembly GCF_032884065.1). Classification (NCBI taxonomy): domain Eukaryota; kingdom Metazoa; phylum Arthropoda; class Branchiopoda; order Anostraca; family Artemiidae; genus Artemia; species Artemia franciscana. Next base: position 11,109,643 of record NC_088875.1, on the reverse strand, counting down.
GATTTGATTTATTTGATTTGTATGTTCTTTTTGTTTATATGATTTTAGTTTAATTATTGTTTGGTGATGCAGAGGGCAAAAGCTGAGCATATTTTCTCTACAACAACAACAGATTATAGTAAGATTGAGATTTATATTTTTGTCATTAAGTGTAATCGGCAGAATGCGAGTATGGGAAGCAGATATCTGCTCTTCATTTTATTTTTACCTAGGTGACAACAAGAACGTTTAAATCTTTATTTTAGTGATGAAGGCTAGGTTGAACAATTGCTGTAGACTCTGCTACAGCTGAGGAAGAAGATGGAAGAGGAGACCTAGTAGTACAGAAGATAATTAAACTTCCTTGGGCATACATTGGTCTCAAATTTCACCATGAAACAGCCTGTTTTGTGTTGCCTTATATTGCTTCAAATACATAGCATGCTGTCTAAGTTATCCCCCCTGATGGGCAAATATATAGTCCAAACTATATATAGGCCTACTTAATGAATTTTCAATAGTATGACTCCTCTCCTCTTATTGTTTAGCCTAACAGCAAATAGTAAACAAGTGTCAGGCATTAGTGTTGTGCTAGCCTAGGCCTATTGAAAATTCATTGAGCATAGGGCTATATAATTCTGGCTATGTATTTGATCATTAAGTAGTGAGGAGGGATAATGTAAAGCAACAGGCTTTCAAGAATAATTAAAAAAGGGTAAAATTCTAGTTAATTGACTTCTTGCTATCTTGAAAAGGGTTTAGGTTAAGGAAATGAAACTTTCAGGGATGGGTCTACAGGCTAAAGTATGTCCCTGGAAGGTATTTCAAAATACCCACATCCACTCCTTCTCCCTCTAGAGGGCCCTGAAATCTGCCTACATGACAGGTCTTCACCTATTGAAATTTTGACAAAACAACATTTTACCTTAATTTTCAGTTACTAGTTGCCTTTTCTCTACCTTTAGTTCTGAAAATGCAATTCCTGTTATTTGAGTTCCTGTTATCTGAGTAGAATTTTGAGCCATATCAATGTTTTTTTTCCAAATTTAGGAAATGTATTTGCATATCTTTAAAACCTTATAAAAATAGAATTAAGCAAAGTTATGAAGCTGAAAACAATTTTGCTGTACTTCAATTAAGCAGAAGATCTATTTTGCAAGGTTTCACTTTTGTAACACACATATTTTTAAGGGTCATCAAAGGTCAGGGCTCTAGAGGGAGAAGGAGTGGAGGTGGGTACTTCAAAATACTTGGGGTGGAGGCAGGTTCTGCAAAACGCCCTCCCAGGGGATCATTGAGACTCTGGATTTATTCTTAAGAGTTTTATCCACCTTCCTCAAACAATGTCTAAGATAGACAAAAGTCCCCTATCTAGATTATTATTACAACAAGTTTTGATTTGGGAAATAAATGTCATTAGTACTGCTTTCAGTTGTTATAGTATTTTCTTCACATAGGAAATATTATGGGGTGGGGGTGGGACTGTCAGTTGGTTTCTAAAGTGGTGTAGGGGTTCAAAATGCACATGCTATACTTCTAGAAATATAGAAGCACTATCATAGCCTTAAGAAACTACTTTTTGTGTGCAGAGTTCATATTTCAAAAGCATTCAATTTTATGTTGCATAACTGTGCTTTTTTATTGTTGGTGTGGATTGAACCCATTCATGACTTTCAGACCAAATTTTTTCATATCATGGAGTAAAACAAGGGTCAGTTCTTAGCCCTGTTATTCTTGACAGTGCAATTAGAACAGCCACATGGTTCATACCTATATATGTGATAGACAGCATTGATACTAGCCACTTGTTGTATGCTTATAGTATTTTATTGTTTATGGACAATTTATTATCAATGCAGTATACAGTTAATATATTACAATTACATCTTTTGGAGGTAGGATTAGAGATTGAGCTTACTGAAACAGAATTCCTAATGGCGAATAATAATAATAATTTCTAGCATCATTCAATGAGGGTGGGATCACAGAAAGTCTTTAATAAAGAGTACATTCAATACCTTGGGTTGCCTTTCAGCCCAACAGTTATGTGCAAGTTGGTGTTATTGTCTGTATTGGTAAGAATCAGAAAAGCTTATGGCCTGAGGGTCAGGGTGAAATGCCATTTTGATTAACAAAGACTTGCTAAAATTTATAATTCAATGTTTGTGCCTCATATATTTTTCATTGTTCCATTTTTGAAGATTTTAAGTAAAAGTAATAGAAAATGTATCTGTGTGTACTTTTTCTGGTTTTGTAAATACTTCCTTGTAATCCCACTATGGTTAAGAAATAGGTACATTGCTCAAAAATATGGAATATTTGATATCACTGCAAAAATAGACCAAAGGTACAATGAATTTCTTAGGCAATCTAGAGAAAATAGAAATAATAACTGTCTTGATTGATGGACAAATAGTTTTGTTGCTGTAGCCTTAACGAAATCTGAGCTGTTTATTATTGAGCTATTCATGTTGTGTTGTGTTATTACCTATTCATGAGTTATTGAGTATTATGTGCTCTTTATTATTGTCTATTTCCTGAAAAGTGTTATTTTGTAGTTTTCAGTGAGCTATCTATTATCATCCTTTTCCTCAGGACTGTTACTTTGTAGTTTTCAGTTTTCTTTTTGTTTATTTCCTATACTCCTCTGTTTGCATTCATGTATGTATAGAGGACATAAATCAATTATTTTTGTCAAAATAAGCACAAAAAATAATGGCAAATACACACAATCAGATAGAATTGTTTATATGTTCTGGGGCAGTATATGGTGCTATTAGGAGGGAGATAGCTGGGATGCAAGTGTGAAAGAAGTAGTTATTAAGTAGTAATTATTATTTTTGATAAGAACTTTGCATGACAATTCTAATGTTGTGTTTATTTGTCTCCTATTAGACTTCTGCCTGATGTCTATCCTTTTATCCCTTTTCTTGTTTGTAAGGCTTGTATTCCCAAGTTTATTTATTCTAGACTAGACTTACACAATCCTAATAATTTAAATCTTGTATAAAATATTATAAAAAAATTGTTTGGTCATACATAATTAAATCACATGTTTGATATTCACAATATTGAATACTAAAAATGAAAAGAACTCTTTGCCCCCTCTGAGCACTCCTGTTTGGAGTTGACTACTAGCAGACGTTTTAGTGAGAGGGGGGGTGCAGGATTATTAGTTAGAATCACAGCTTATACTTATATTCAAGGCTAAATTTATCAAATCTTTTGAGAGAAAAGAAAATTTGTTGTATCAATATGTTGATGTATGGAGGTGATTTTTGGGAGACTTCAGTATACAGAGGGCCACAACAGCATCAATACATCATGAGAACCAAAAATCATTTTTTTCTTCAACATTCTATACATCCTTAAAAAGGTAAAACACTGAACAAGGAATAAACATTTGTTTTCTAATTAAGATGATCATTGAAATCATCTCAAAACTCATAATGAAACATAAAATTATTTAAATAACAGTTAGTGGAATATAAAAACTCTTAAAAAAGCTACATCCAGTAAAATATTACAGTGGTTTCATGAATCAAATTAAACAAAAAATCTCTTGTATAAAATCCTAGGTATATTACACCTTGGACACAATAACCCAATGGCAAACTACACAATCTACAACCCCACCACTAAAGTAATAGGGCAATTAAAGAACAGAGTAGAAGAAAGGGATCTTGGTGTCATCATTGATGGTAAACTTAAATTTCACAGTCATGTCTAGCATGTTGTTTCATGTGCAAGTTCCAGTCTTGGACTACTTAAACGAACTATCAACAGGAGACAGGCATCTATATTTATAAAACTATATAAGGCTCTCATCAGACCCCATCTCGATTTTGGCATGTGTCTTGCTGGTCCTTCTTATTGACAAGATGTGAGGCTCATCAAAAACGTACAAAGACAAGCAACAAAATGCATATGAAATCTAGCATCAACCTCATATTAGGACCGCCTCAGGTACCTTAAACTACCCACTCTGGTTTACATACATTTGTGCAGCAACATGATGCTTACTTACAAGCTGCAGAACAAAAAGACAGCAATCTTAGGTGGCAATCTCAGTACCAACCAGTACAACACAAGAGGACACTTCAAGAAGCTACCAAAGTCAAGCTCCTGATCGAAAACTCGCCTAACATTCTTCTCTAGAAGAGTCATAAACCATTGGAACCAACTGAAAGATTCAACTGTCAGTGCTCCCTCCATCCAGTCCTTCAAAAACCAACTTGACAAAGAGTAGGAGAAGAAGCAGTGGAGGTTTGACTGGCAGTCATCAGCTCAAGAGCACTACAGGTCTGGAAGACCTTAAAGCTCTCAGATGGATTAAAGTGATTAAGGTAAGGTGATAACAAAAGTGTTTTAAGGTATATTTTTTATAAATAGCTAGTGTGAATACTTTTTTGCTACATGTCTAACTGCATATTATGCATTGTAAAGGTCCATTGTTGTCCTTATTTAAAGTCCTTAACTTAACTTAAGTCCTTACTTAAGGTCCTTATTGTTGTATTGAGAAATGGGTGTGATGATGTCTGTGCTACTTAATTTACTGCTTATAGCCACATCATTATCAAAATTTACAAAATCTTGAAAAGGATCAATTTCTTTACTTCAGAAGATCAACAGAATTTCTGAAAAAAAAAAAAGAACTGCTAAAAAGTAATCAACATACCATTTCTAAAACTCTATGTAAAGAGTAATTTGCAGTATTTTGAAGAGTTTCCCAGCTATAAAGGTATCAAATGCCAGATCTACTATCTGTCAAGGCTGCTTGTTCAAGTCAGTTAAATTTCAATACCCATACCAAAATCCATTTCAGTTTCTTTTTAGGAAATCACTTTTAATGTAGATTACTTTTTCTTTCTCTTTGTCTCCTAATTTTTTTTATACCATTGAATTTTTTTGTTAGCCATCTACAAGAAGTCGATTAGATCAAAATAAGAGGAAAAAAAAGCAACATTCTCTCTAGAAGATCTCCTTTAATGTAGATTATTTTTTTCTGTTCGTCTCCTAATTTTTATTCTTTTATCATTGAGTTTTTTCTCATTTAGTATTTTATTTCACTCTGTTTATTTATTCAATATCAATTTTTTTTGTTTTTTTTCTAGGATGGAAGTGCTACCTCAGAAATCAGTACTGACTTATAGTGTTGTTCTGCCATCTGGACCTTTTAAAGGGAATGAGAAGATTGTGGTACCATCAGCCAGTGGTGATAATATTACAATACCTTTGAAAAATCTGCCTGGTTTTAAGCCTGGTGGTAAGGTTATCATCAAGCAAAATACAAAGGACAAACGAATCACTGTCAACTATGACAAAATTCCTTCAAAAGCTTCAGAGTCAAACAATCCAAGTCAAGCTGTCAAGGATGAACCAACTTCTAACTCCAACAGCACAACTCAAAGCTATACAAATTTTAATAATTCAAATGTGACTAACAACAGTGAAATAGTGGAGACAGGTCCAGGAAATAAAATGTCAGGTTTAATTGGGATTAAAGCAAATGGAAATGTGAATAGGACATCAGATATTGCTCCTGAAGTTGATCCTTTATCAGTAAATAAGACATACAGTAGAAATCCCATGACAAACATAGTGAGAATTGATCCTCAGACAATGAAAAGGCCTTATTTGGAGAATAGTGATGATGAGCAGACAGACAAAAATTTAAAAGAAAATGTTCCAATTAAAAAGAAAACATTTGTGAAATCTAGACAGAGGCCAATGGGAGTTTCTTATTGCTGTGTTAATGGATGTAGGAATCAGTTTGGAAGATACATTGAGGAAATTCCCTTCCCACTTTTTGACAAAGAAAGGTATCTTATGTCCTATGTCAATCAAGTTTATTCTGGTCACTGTATTTATTGTAGCTTAGGTTATTATTATATATAGGTCATTGTATAGTATTTATTCCTGTCATTGATTTTCTCTAATACATTTTTACCCTCCCCTTGATGTATTCTAAGGAGTATGTAAAAAATTATACTGTTCTTAGGCTGCTTTAAAAAATTTAACATTGAGAAAAATAAAAGAAAGAAAAACTAATGCAATTTCCAGATCATATTCTTAGGATACATTCTAAATTCCCAGTATTTCCATTGTCTTGACCTTGCTTTAGCAATGTCACTTGAAAAAAAAGGAAGCTAATTTACTAGATGGAAAAAAAGTAACTGAATCCCGAAACTTGTAAACATAAATGAACAACTGTAGAAAGTTTGATTTGGCACAAATTCTATCCATGTCAATGATGGTGTTATGTTGAATGGTGAAAGCCAAATACTTTGTAGCTTTCAAAGTAATTTTTCCAATTGAATATAATTCAGATTTGTTTTCTGTTTGATAGAAAGGCTTTTCTACTCTGTTTATTTTCTCCTTAAAAGAAAATTGGATTTCCTTGCCTGCTGTAAACACATAATAGATACAGGCAAAGTACTTTATATAATATAGATAACATAATTCCATGATAATACTATATTATATTATATTATTTTATTCTATTAGTATACATAATATTATGACTTTATATTATAGTATTCATTATAATATGTAATGATAATATATACCTTATATAAAACAAAAGCAAAAATACATGAATACACAATCTTGCCTAGTTAGATCTCTGTGCAAGTTTGTGTTAAAAGATTTAGCCAAAGCAGATTTTAACTCAATTTTTGAAAAGTAGTCAAGATGGCTAACAGTGTGAGGAGATACCTAATTCCAAGACACCATCATTGGGAATTGCTCTCTTTGGGTGCTTCACTTTTTTTCAAGGACATTTTCTTTGACCATACTCAAGCAGCTATGACCATCAAGCTACAGTATTTCAAAACCAGCTTCTACTGCCATGTTTTAATGTTCATGTTGAAAATACATTATTTAATGTTCATGTTGAAATGGGTTATGGTAAAGCTGCAAGTTGCTTTTATTAATAGTATTAATTTAATTAATATAAAAATTTAATTTAAATTAATTAAACAAGTATTTATCAGTAAACTGAGTTGAGGCTCAGCATACAAAGGCCCTTTGCCTTTAAGAATTACAACCCATCCCATCCTAAAGCTGCCTGAGGTAATCACAAAGAAACTGAAATGCAGTTTCCTAGCTATGTTTGCCTCAAGAGTCACAAATCCCTGAGTGACCTGCAACAGCTATGTTTCTTTAAGAAGTTAATGATGCTCTTAATGTCTGGACAACCATTTTTTTTTAACTATGAATTAAATCTTGATTATATTCTCCACTCTCCCTGTTACAACATTGCCTGCTAATTGGTAAACAGCTATAGAAAAAGTTCCAAAGCTGCCAGTAGAAGAATTTGATAGAATTCCAAAAGCTGCAAACACTTTAGCCATGCAGCTTGTGTTTCAACAGCTTTTTGAGCAAAAAATATTTTTATATGTAAAAATGGTATTTTTGGATAAAATCTGCCAACAAATTTAAAAACTGCCAAGCATCATTGCTACTATGCTACCCCTCTTTTGCAAAGTGGTGGCTGAAGCAGCGGCTATAAAATCATACAGGAAAAGACAAATTAGACAGACTTGATTACATTCAAATCAATCATAAAGTCCTGTTGAGACACTAACAATATTTTTGCCAACTTGGCCAATTTTAGCCATTTTGTATTGGATCCAAGGTTCAACAAGACACATTTTAGAATTGGAACTCTTTTATTTCGGTTAGTTGATCTTTTTGAATAGCCTAATACAAAAGTATAAATAAGCTTAGTAACCAGCTTACAGATAATTGATAAAAGCAGGAAATATCATAGTAATACACTTGGCTGCTGGTAAGTTTCTAAACTTATGGTAACTTTCAGCTGCCCCCCCCCATATTAAACCATAATCCAAATTACCAGACATGTTTGATGTCCAGCTGTTTTGCACACTATAAAAGTATAATTTTCATTACATATATTAGTATAATTAATTTATTTATTTCTAATTTACACAGTACAATAAGTTCTTGGTTAACCAATTTTTTTACATATATAAATAACATGGAGTCAGACTCCAAATCAGAACTAAGCAAATTATTTTCTTTAACCTTTATCTTACCATTTTATGATAACTCAACTTGCAGCCCTGAAAAACACAAGATAAAAGAATTCAAAGAAATAAAAATATGAAAGCTATCCCTATTTTGGAATAAATATAGATTATTCCTTTTCCTGCTTTTCCCTCCTTCCCCTCCGAATCCCTCTTTTCCTTTATTCTTTTTATTTGTGTTACTTTTTTTTGGCTAGTCAATTTTTCACGTAGGGAGAATTTTCAGGTGGAGAATTTTTGATGAAAATTTTCTTTGGGTCAGCCTTATTAGCAGGGAGTAAATGCACATGGACCCGTGGCGGATCTAGGTGGGTTTGCCCCCCCCCCTCTTAACGCAGTGATGGGTTATGTGTTGGGACTGCTTGCTCTAGTTAGCAGTGAGATGGAAGTTTCACTTTTGTAACACACATATTTTTAAGGGTCATCAAAGGTCAGGGCTCTAGAGGGAGAAGGAGTGGAGGTGGGTACTTCAAAATACCTGGGGTGGAGGCAGGTTCTGCAAAACGCCCTCCCAGGGGATCATTGAGACTCTGGATTTATTCTTAAGAGTTTTATCTGAGGAATTGAGGAATTTTGACTGGGAGGCGAAAATCTTTATTTCATAACAACAAGGAGGGAAATTTTGAAATCCTAACTTTTTTGGGCTATCAAAATAATGTTTCAGGATTGTGCTGTCACAACGAGGCAGAAAAATTTAATATTTAAGCTACTTTTTACAGTCAAAAATTTGTTTTCGGGTGTTTTTATGGCAAAAATTGATATCTTTACTTTTTTTTGGCTGTCAAAAAATTTGGGTTTGCTTTTTTGTGAAGCAGGGTGGTTTTTGGAGCATTGTTGTTTTTTAGAAGATTTTTATAATAGAAAGTTATAAAGTTATAAGTTTAACTTTTTAGACTTCACTTTTACTTTCATTAACATAATAAACAAAAATATAAATTATTACAGATATAAATCACTACACTAGGGAAAAATTTAAATTTTGCTAACGTTTGGTGATTAACTATATAAAAATTCCTAAAGGCATCCTAAATTAATAATAATAATGAAGAAATTACATAAATATTCCTAAAAGCATCTTAGACTAACTAAAATAATAATAATAACAATAAAAAAAAGAAAGAAAAGACAATGACCTTCTCTATCTGTGGATCTGTGGATCAGGTGACGTCATGTTTCTGTGTCGGCTGACGTCATGAAATTAGTTATCGTCATTTTTGCTTTGACGATGCTTAGTATATTGTAAAACACATTAATTTGGTTAATAATATACCATTTAAAACACCAAAATGAACATGCTGGAGTAGTCACTCGGTGAGAGAGGGTGTCAGAACGGAGAATGAAGGTCCCAGGTTCAAATCCTGGTTAGGCTAAAAAAGGTAAAAAACTAAAACTAAAAAAAAACTGAAAAAACTAAAAAAAGGCAAAAACTACAAAAAAAAACTAAAAACTAATAAAAAAAATAAAAAAGCTAAAAAACTAAAAAAACTAAAAAAACTAAAAAACTAAAAAAACTAAAAACTAAAAAAAACTTAAAAAAAAGGAAAAAACTGAAAAATAGAAGAGAAAAAGAAAACTAATAAAATTAAGAATAAAAAAAAATAAAAAAGATAAAAACTAAAAAAAAAGTAAAAAGAAAAAACGAAAAAAAACTAAAAAAGCTAAAAAAAAAGGTAAAAACCAATAAAAAACTAAAAAGAAAAAAAGGAAAAAAACTAAAAAAAAATTTCATCTAAAAAACTAAAAAAAACTAAAAAAGGTAAAAACTAAAAGAACTAAAAAAGAAAAAAAAACTAAAGAAAGGAAAAAAACTGAAAAATAAAGGAGAAAAAGAAAACTAAAAAAATATAAATAAAAATAAAAAAACTAAAAAGATAAAAACTTCAAAAAAAACTAAAAAGAAAAAAGAAAAAAACTAAAAAACCTAAAAAAAGGTCAAAACCAATAAAAAAAAAACTAAAAGGGGAACACTGGGACACAAATGACGACCGGGATACTGGGAATATAAATGACGACCGGGACACAGGGAATGTTCAATTAGCAATCACCATCAACAAAGCTCAAGGGCAATCATTAGAATCATGAGGTATAGATCTGAATATGGATTTTTTTTCCCATGGACAATTATATGTTGCATGTTCAAGAGTCGGTAAACCTGACAATCTAAATAAATGACGACACTCAAAGAGAAAGCGACCGGGACAAAAGGAATGTTCGATTAGCAATCAACAAAGCACCGGGACACAGGGAGTATAAATGACGACGACCGGGACACAGGGACATAACTACAAAGGGGACACCGGGGTGCACAGGGGGATATATAAATGACGATGGCGACTCAGGGAATGGTCGATTACCAATCACCATCAACAAAGCTCAAGGGCAATCATTAGAATCATGAGGTATAGATCTGAATACGGATTGTTTTCCCATGGACTATTATATGTTGCATGTTCAAGAGTCGGTAAACCTGACAATCTATTTATATGCACAGACAATGGGACAGCAAAGAATGTTGTATATTCGCAAGTTTTACGTAGTTAAAAACATATATATATATATATATATATCTATATATATAAAAATAAGTTGTCTGTCCGTTACGCCAGATTATATCTTCTATATATATAAAAGAAAACAAACTAGAATGTAAAAACTGGAAATTGCATAAATATTTCGAAATATTTTGACAATAGATTAAAGTAATTCGAAAAAAGAAAAATGGTAAAAAACTAAAAAAAAATTAAAAAAAAAACTAAAAAAAAATTAAAAATTAAAAAAATTAAAAAAGTCAAAACCTAAAAAGAAAAAATGTAAATAAATAAAAAGATATAAAACTAAAAAAAACTAAAAAAAGCTAAAAAACTAAAAAAAAAGAAAAAACTAAAAAAAACTGGGAATTCCAAATGACGACGACCGGGACACAGGGACATAACTACAAAGGGGACGCCGGGGTGCACAGGGGGATATATAAATGAATAAAATTAAGAATAAAATAAAAAAAAAATAAAAAAGATAAAAACTAAAAAAAAAGTAAAAAGAAAAAACGAAAAAAACTAAAAAAGCTAAAAAAAAGGTAAAAACCAATAAAAAACTAAAAAGAAAAAAAGGAAAAAAAAACTAAAAAAACTAAAAACTAAAAAAAAAACTTAAAAAAAGGAAAAAAACTGAAAAATAGAAGAGAAAAAGAAAACTAATAAAATTAAGAATAAAAATAAAAAAAAAATAAAAATCTATATATATAAAAATAAGTTGTCTGTGGATCTGTGGATCGTGGATCAGGTGACGTCATGTTTCTGTGTCGGCTGACGTCATGAAATTAGTTGTCGTCATTTTTGTTATGACGATGCTTAGTATATTGTAAAACACATTAATTTGGTTAATAATATACCATTTAAAACACCAAAATGAACATGCTGGAGTAGTCACTCGGTGAGAGAGGGTGTCAGAACGGAGAATGAAGGTCACAGGTTCAAATCCTGGTTAGGCTAAAAAAGGTAAAAAACTAAAAACTAAAAAAAAAACTGAAAAAACTACAAAAAAAAATAAAAACTAATAAAAAAATAAAACAGCCGAAAAACTAAAAAAAATAAAGAAACTAAAAAAAGAAAAAACTTAAAAAACTAAAAACTAAAAAAAAACTAAAAAAAAGGAAAAAACTGAAAAATAGAAGAGAAAAAGAAAACTAATAAAATTAAAAATAAACATAAAAAAAAATAAAAAAGATAAAAACTAAAAATAAAGTAAAAAGAAAAAACGAAAAAAAAAATAAAAAAGCTAAAAAAAAGGTAAAAACCAATAAAAAACTAAAAAGAAAAAAGGTGAAAAACTAAAAAAAAATTTAATCTAAAAAACTAAAAAAAACTAAAAAGGTAAAAACTAAAAGAACTAAAAAAGAAAAAAAAACTAAAAAAAGACTAAAAAAATATAAATAAAAGTAAAAAAACTAAAAAGATAAAAACTTCAAAAAAAAACTAAAAAGAAAAAGAAAGAAACTAAAAAACCTAAATAAGGTCAAAACCAATAAAAAAAAACTAAAAGGAAAAAAAGGGAAAAAATTAAAAATTTATTTCATCATATACCAATTCAAAAACGAATGTATACCGGGATGACGACCGGGACACAGGGAATATAAATGACACAACTACAACGGGGACGCCGGGGGCACAGGGGGATATAAATGACGACCGGGACACCGGGACACAAGGAATATAAATGACGCCCGGGACGCTCAAAGAGAAATCACAGACTGGGACACCGGGACACAAATGACGACCGGGACACAGGGAATATAAATGACGACCGGGACACAGGGACATAACTACAAAGGGGACGCCGGGGTGCACAGGGGGATATATAAATGACGATGGCGACTCAGGGAATGGTCGATTAGCAATCACCATCAACAAAGCTCAAGGGCAATCATTAGAATCATGAGGTATAGATCTGAATACGGATTGTTTTCCCATGGACCATTATATGTTGCATGTTCAAGAGTCGGTAAACCTGACAATCTATTTATATGCACAGACTATGGGACAGCAAAGAATGTTGTATATTCGCAAGTTTTACGTAGTTAAAAACATATATATATATATATATATATATATATATATATATATATATATATATATATATATATATATATATATATATATATATATATATATATATATATATAATATATATATATATATATATATATATATATATCTATATTCACAGGTGGGACACAGGGACACAACTACAATGGCGCGTAACTAATATGGCGCGTAACGACTTACGCGCGCGGGGGGGCTTTGGGGGGGGCGCGAAGCGCCCCCACCAACTAGGTGTTGGGGTGGCGCGAAGCGCCACCCCAACAGCTAGTATATATATATATATATATATATATATATATATATATATATATATATATATATATATATATATATATATATCTATATTCACAGGTGGGACATAGGGACACAACTACAATGGCGCGTAACTAATATGGCGCGTAACGACTTACGCGCGCGGGGGGGCGCGAAGCGCCTCCACCAACTAGGTGTTGGGGTGGCGCGAAGCGCCACCCCAACAGCTAGTATATATATATATATATATATATATATATATATATATATATATATATATATATATATATATATATATATATATATATATATATATATATATATATATATATATATATATACATATATATATATATATATATATACTAGCTGTTGGGGTGGCGCTTCGCGCCACCCCAACACCTAGTTGGTGGGGGCGCTTCGCCCCCCCCCCCAAGCCCCCCCGCGCGCGTAAGTCGTTACGCGCCATAATAGTTACGCGCCATTGTAGTTGTGTCCCTATGTCCCACCTGTGAATATAGACATATATATATATATATATATATATATATATATATATATATATATATATATATATATATATATATATATATATATATATATATATATATATATATATGGTTTTAACTACGTAAAACTTGCGAATATACAACATTCTTTGCTGTCCCATTGTCTTTGCATATAAATAGATTGTCAGGTTTACCGACTCTTGAACATGCAACATATAATGGTCCATGGGAAAACAATCTGTATTCAGATCTATACCTCATGATTCTAATGATTGCCCTTGAGCTTTGTTGATGGTGATTGCTAATCGACCATTCCCTGTCCCGGTGTCCCGGTCGTCATTTATATCCCCCTGTTTCCCCCGGTGTCCCCGTTGTAGTTGTGTCCCTGTGTCCCGGTCGTCATTTATATTCCCTGTGTCCCGGTCGTCATTTGTATCCCGGTGTCCCGGTCTGTATATACATTCGTTTTTTAGTTTTGTTTTTCTCCTTTATTTTTTTCCTTTTTTTTTTCGTTTTTAGTTTATTTAGATTTTTAGATTTTTTAGTTTTTTTATTAGTTTTTAGTTTTTTTTTCTTTTTAGTTTTTTTGTAGTTTTTACCTTCTTTTTAGTTTTGTTAGTTTTTTTTTTTACTTATGTCCTGGTCGTCATTTATACTCCCTGTGTCCCGGTGCTTTGTTGATTGCTAATCGAACATTCCTTTTGTCCTGGTCGCTTTCTCTTTGAGTGTCGTCATTTATTTTTTTCTTTTTTAGTTCTTTTAGTTTTTACCTTTTTTAGTTTTTTTTAGTTTTTTAGATGAAAATTTTTTTTAGTTTTTTCCTTTTTTTCTTTTTAGTTTTTTATTGGTTTTTACCTTTATTTTAGCTTATTTTTCAGTTTTTTCCTTTTTTTTAGTTTTTTTTTTATTTTTTATTTTTTTTAGTTTTTTACCTTTTTTTATTTTTTTTAGTTTTTTTAGTTTTTTTAGTTTTTTAGCTTTTTTACTTTTTTTATTAGTTTTTAGTTTTTTTTGTAGTTTTTGCCTTTTTTTAGTTTTTTTCAGTTTTTTTTTTAGTTTTTTATTGGTATTTACCTTTATTTTAGCTTATTTTTCAGTTTTTTCCTTTTTTTTAGTTTTTTTTAGTTTTTAGTTTTTTTAGTTTTTTACCTTTTTTTAGTTTTTTTAGTTTTTTTAGTTTTTTAGCTTTTTTTTTTTTTATTAGTTTTTAGTTTTTTTTGTAGTTTTTGCCTTTTTTTAGTTTTTTTAGTTTTATAGCTTTTTTATTAGTTTTTAGTTTTTTTTGTAGTTTTTGCCTTTTTTTAGTTTTTTTCTTTTTAGTTTTTTTCTAGTTTTTACCTTCTTTTTAGTTTTGTTAGTTTTTTTTTTTACTTATGTCCTGGTCGTCATTTATACTCCCTGTGTCCCGGTGCTTTGTTGATTGCTAATCGAACATTCCTTTTGTCCTGGTCGCTTTCTCTTTGAGTGTCGTCATTTATTTTTTTCTTTTTTAGTTCTTTTAGTTTTTACCTTTTTTAGTTTTTTTTAGTTTTTTAGATGAAAATTTTTTTTAGTTTTTTCCTTTTTTTCTTTTTAGTTTTTTATTGGTTTTTACCTTTATTTTAGCTTATTTTTCAGTTTTTTCCTTTTTTTTAGTTTTTTTTTATTTTTTATTTTTTTTAGTTTTTTACCTTTTTTTAGTTTTTTTATTTTTTTTAGTTTTTTAGCTTTTTTACTTTTTTTATTAGTTTTTAGTTTTTTTTGTAGTTTTTGCCTTTTTTTAGTTTTTTCAGTTTTTTTTTTAGTTTTTTATTGGTATTTACCTTTATTTTAGCTTATTTTTCAGTTTTTTCCTTTTTTTTAGTTTTTAGTTTTTTTAGTTTTTTACTTTTTTTTAGTTTTTTTAGTTTTTTTAGTTTTTTAGCTTTTTTATTTTTTTTATTAGTTTTTAGTTTTTTTTGTAGTTTTTGCCTTTTTTTAGTTTTTTTAGTTTTATAGCTTTTTTATTAGTTTTTAGTTTTTTTTGTAGTTTTTGCCTTTTTTTAGTTTTTTTCTTTTTAGTTTTTTTCTAGTTTTTACCTTCTTTTTAGTTTTGTTAGTTTTTTTTTTTACTTATGTCCTGGTCGTCATTTATACTCCCTGTGTCCCGGTGCTTTGTTGATTGCTAATCGAACATTCCTTTTGTCCTGGTCGCTTTCTCTTTGAGTGTCGTCATTTATTTTTTTCTTTTTTAGTTCTTTTAGTTTTTACCTTTTTTAGTTTTTTTTAGTTTTTTAGATGAAAATTTTTTTTAGTTTTTTCCTTTTTTTCTTTTTAGTTTTTTATTGGTTTTTACCTTTATTTTAGCTTATTTTTCAGTTTTTTCCTTTTTTTTATTTTTTTTTTATTTTTTATTTTTTTTATTTTTCTACCTTTTTTTAGTTTTTTTAGTTTTTTTAGTTTTTTAGCTTTTTTACTTTTTTTATTAGTTTTTAGTTTTTTTTGTAGTTTTTGCCTTTTTTTAGTTTTTTCATTTTTTTTTTTAGTTTTTTATTGGTTTTTACCTTTATTTTAGCTTATTTTTCAGTTTTTTCCTTTTTTTAGTTTTTTTTAGTTTTTAGTTTTTTTTAGTTTTTTACCTTTTTTTAGTTTTTTTAGTTTTTTAGCTTTTTTATTTTTTTTATTAGTTTTTAGTTTTTTTTGTAGTTTTTGCCTTTTTTTAGTTTTTTTAGTTTTTTAGCTTTTTTATTAGTTTTTAGTTTTTTTTGTAGTTTTTGCCTTTTTTTAGTTTTTTTAGTTTTTTAGCTTTTTTATTTTTTTTATTAGTTTTTAGTTTTTTTTGTAGTTTTTGCCTTTTTTTAGTTTTTTCAGTTTTGACGTCACCTGATCCAGTTTTTTCAGGTGACGTCACCTGATCCATCCACAGATCCACACACAGACAACTTATTTTTATATATATAGATATATATATATATATATATATATATATATATATATATATATATATACATATATATATATATATATATATATATATATATATATATATATATATATATATATATATATATATATATATATATATATATATATATATATATATATATATATATATCTATATATATAAAAATAAGTTGTCTGTCTGTGGATGTGTGGATGGATGTGTGGATGGATGTGTCAGGTGACGTCACCTGAAAAAACTGGATTAGGTGACGTCAAAACTGAAAAAACTAAAAAAAGGCAAAAACTACAAAAAAAACTAAAAACTAATAAAAAAAATAAAAAAGCTAAAAAACTAAAAAAACTATAAAGGTAAAAACCAATAAAAAACTAAAAAAAAAACTGAAAAAACTAAAAAAAGGCAAAAACTACAAAAAAAAACTAAAAACTAATAAAAAAAGTAAAAAAGCTAAAAAACTAAAAAAACTAAAAAAACTAAAAAAAGGTAAAAAACTAAAAAAAATAAAAAATAAAAAAAAACTAAAAAAAAGGAAAAAACTGAAAAATAAGCTAAAATAAAGGTAAAAACCAATAAAAAACTAAAAAAAAAAGGAAAAAACTAATAAATGACGACACTCAAAGAGAAAGCGACCAGGACAAAAAACTAAAAAAAAGGCAAAAACTACAAAAAAACTAAAAACTAATAAAAAAAATAAAAAAGCTAAAAAACTAAAAAAACTAAAAAAAGGTAAAAAACTAAAAAAACTAAAAACTAAAAAAAAACTAAAAAAGGTAAAAACTAAAAGAACTAAAAAAGAAAAAAATAAATGACGACACTCAAAGAGAAAGCGACCAGGACAAAAGGAATGTTCGATTAGCAATCAACAAAGCACCGGGACACAGGGAGTATAAATGACGACCAGGACACAAGTAAAAAAAAAAATTAACAAAACTAAAAAGAAGGTAAAAACTACAAAAAAACTAAAAAGAAAAAAAAACTAAAAACTAATAAAAAAACTAAAAAATCTAAAAATCTAAATAAACTAAAAAAGAAAAAAAAGGAAAAAAATAAAGGAGAAAAACAAAACTAAAAAACGAATGTATATACAGACCGGTACACCGGGATACAAATGACGACCGGGACACAGGGAATATAAATAACGACCGGGACACAGGGACACAACTACAACGGGGACACCGGGGGAAACAGGGGGATATAAATGACGACCGGGACAAAAAAACTAAAAAGAAATAAAAACTAAAAACTAATAAAAAAAACTAAAAAATCTAAAAATCTAAATAAGCTAAAAAAGAAAAAAAAAGGAAAAAAATAAAGGAGAAAAACAAAACTAAAAAACGAATGTATATACAGACCGGGACACCGGGATACAAATGATGACCGGGACCCGGGACACAGGGAATATAAATGACGACCGGGACACAGGGACACAACTACAACGGGGACACCGGGGGAAACAGGGGGATAACCTGACAATCTATTTATATGCAAAGACAATGGGACAGCAAAGAATGTTGTATATTCGCAAGTTTTACGTAAAAAAAAGGCAAAAACTACAAAAAAACTAAAAACTAATAAAAAAAATAAAAAAGCTAAAAAACTAAAAAAACTAAAAAAAGGTAAAAAACTAAAAAAACTAAAAACTAAAAAAAAACTAAAAAAGGTAAAAACTAAAAGAACTAAAAAAGAAAAAAATAAATGACGACACTCAAAGAGAAAGCGACCAGGACAAAAGGAATGTTCGATTAGCAATCAACAAAGCACCGGGACACAGGGAGTATAAATGACGACCAGGACACAAGTAAAAAAAAAAATTAACAAAACTAAAAAGAAGGTAAAAACTACAAAAAAACTAAAAAGAAAAAAAAACTAAAAACTAATAAAAAAACTAAAAAATCTAAAAATCTAAATAAACTAAAAAAGAAAAAAAAAGGAAAAAAATAAAGGAGAAAAACAAAACTAAAAAACGAATGTATATACAGACCGGTACACCGGGATACAAATGACGACCGGGACACAGGGAATATAAATAACGACCGGGACACAGGGACACAACTACAACGGGGACACCGGGGGAAACAGGGGGATATAAATGACGACCGGGACAAAAAAACTAAAAAGAAATAAAAACTAAAAACTAATAAAAAAAACTAAAAAATCTAAAAATCTAAATAAGCTAAAAAAGAAAAAAAAAGGAAAAAAATAAAGGAGAAAAACAAAACTAAAAAACGAATGTATATACAGACCGGGACACCGGGATACAAATGATGACCGGGACCCGGGACACAGGGAATATAAATGACGACCGGGACACAGGGACACAACTACAACGGGGACACCGGGGGAAACAGGGGGATAACCTGACAATCTATTTATATGCAAAGACAATGGGACAGCAAAGAATGTTGTATATTCGCAAGTTTTACGTAGTTAAAACCATATATATATATATATATATATCTATATTCACAGGTGGGACATAGGGACACAACTACAATGGCGCGTAACTATTATGGCGCGTAACGACTTACGCGCGCGGGGGGGCTTGGGGGGGGCGCGAAGCGCCCCCACCAACTAGGTGTTGGGGTGGCGCGAAGCGCCACCCCAACAGCTAGTATATATATATATATATATATATATATATATATCATATATGCATGCCCCCTTTTCATAGTGTGCATAAATATTAGGCAATTCAGTTTAGCATTGTCTTTAAACTCTCATATTATTCATTAAAGGTGTACTTCAGGCTATAAATTATCCCTCTCATTGATGCAGAGACTGTTTTTCTGGATAGGGTTCATTTGGAGCTAATATAATTGGTGATTTTTATCTAATATAATAAAAAAAGAAATCATTAGATATTCGTTTTTTTTGTGTTTGAAGTTTAGTTGTTGTTTTTATGTGTTTTTGTTTCACTGCTTTATTTAAATGAAACCTGTTTTTCTCTCTTAAATTTTTTGTAGGGTACATCTGGAGCTAATATAATTGGTGATTTTTATCTAATATAATAAAAAAAAAGAAATCATGAGATATTGTTTTTTTTTGTATTTGAAGTTTAGTTGTTGTTTTTGTGTGTTTATATGTTTTTTTTCCACTGCTTTATTTAAATTAAACCTGTTTTTCTCTCTTAAATTTATCGTAGGGTTTATCTGGGGCTAATATAATTGGTGATTTTTATCTAATACTAGCTGTTGGGGTGGCGCTTCGCGCCACCCCTACACCTAGTTGGTGGGGGCGCTTTGCGCCCCCCCCAAGCCCCCCCCGCGCGCGTAAGTCGTTACGCGCCATATTAGTTACGCGCCATTGTAGTTGTGTCCCTTTGTCCCACCTGTGAATATAGATAGATATATATATATATATATATATATATATATATATATATATATATGTTTTTAACTACGTAAAACTTGCGAATATACAACATTCTTTGCTGTCCCATTGTCTGTGCATATAAATAGATTGTCAGGTTTACCGACTCTTGAACATGCAACATATAATGGTCCATGGGAAAACAATCCGTATTCAGATCTATACCTCATGATTCTAATGATTGCCCTTGAGCTTTGTTGATGGTGATTGCTAATCGACCATTCCCTGAGTCGCCATCGTCATTTATATATCCCCCTGTGCACCCCGGCGTCCCCTTTGTAGTTATGTCCCTGTGTCCCGGTCGTCATTTATATTCCCTGTGTCCCGGTCGTCATTTGTGTCCCGGTGTTCCAGTCTGTGATTTCTCTTTGAGTGTCCCGGGCGTCATTTATATTCCTTGTGTCCCGGTTTCCCGGTCGTCATTTATATCCCCCTGTGCCCCCCGGCGTCCCCATTGTAGTTGTGTCCCTGTGTCCCGGTCGTCATTTATATTCCCTGTGTCCCGGTCGTCATTTGTATCCCGGTGTCCCGGTCTGTATATACATTCGTTTTTTAGTTTTGTTTTTCTCCTTTATTTTTTTCCTTTTTTCTTTTTTTTCTTTTTTAGTTTATTTAGATTTTTAGATTTTTTAGTTTTTTTATTAGTTTTTAGTTTTTTTGTAGTTTTTACCATTTTTTTAGTTTTTTTAGTTTTTTTTTTTTACTTATGTCCTGGTCGTCATTTATACTCCCTGTGTCCCGGTCGTCATTTGTGTCTCGGTGCTTTGTTGATTGCTAATTTATATTATATTTATATTTATATTTTTTATATTTATTAATATATTTTTAGTTTTCTTTTTCTCTTATTTTTCAGTTTTTTCCTTTTTTTTAGTTTTTTCTTTTTTAGTTTTTAGTTTTTTTTTTGTTTTTTACCTTTTTTTAGTTTTTTTAGTTTTTTTATTAGTTTTTAGTTTTTTTTAGTTTTTGCCTTTTTTTAGTTTTTTCAGTTTTTTTTAGTTTTTAGTTTTTTACCTTTTTTAAGTTTTTTTTAGTTTTTTAGCTTTTTTAGTTTTTTTTCTTTTTAGTTTTTTTTGTAGTTTTTACCTTTTTTAGTTTTTTTTCTTCTTTTGTATTAGTGTGAAATAATTCAGACGTCATATGCGGACAAACACGACGTCACTCGACAGACAGACAGACAGACATAACCCACAAACAACTTATTTTTATATATATTTATTCATATTTTTTTAGTTTTCTTTTTCTCTTTTATTTTTCAGTTTTTTCTTTTTTTTTAGTTTTTTTCTTTTTTAGTTTTTAGTTTTTTTTAGTTTTTTACCTTTTTTTAGTTTTTTTTTAGTTTTTTTAGTTTTTTAGCTTTTTTAGTTTTTTTTATTAGTTTTTATTTTTTTTGTAGTTTTTGCCTTTTTTTATTTTTTTCAGTTTTTTTTTAGTTATTAGATTTTTACCTTTTTTTAGTTTTTTTTAGTTTTTTAGCTTTTTTAGTTTTTTTTCTTCTTAGTTTTTTTTGTAGTTTTTACCTTTTTTAGTTTTTTTCTTCTTTTGTATTAGTGTGAAATAATTCAGACGTCATATGCGGACAAACATGACGTCACCTGATCCACAGATCCACAGATCCACACACAGACAACTTATTTTTATATATATAGATAACTTCTCCTTTAATAGGTGTGCAAAATGGGTGGAACTTACTGACAACCAAAGAGTTAAGAACTTATTTGAATCTGATGATCCAGATTTTGAGCACTTCAGCATTTGTGAATTTCATTTCTCAGAAGAAGACTTTCTGCCAACTTTCCCCAGACGACCCAAAGATAAGATAATACCCTCACTCTTTGGAGATGAGGCATGGCAAATGAAAGAAAAAATTATACAAATTAAGAAGAAAATTGAAAATGCATCTAAAAGAGGTGAGTTTCTTTTTTCATGTATTTAAATATTACATTGTTTGTTGAAAGAGTATGGTGCTGTAGCTTACTCAAAAGAGATAAGTAAAGAGTATAGGAAACTGGTAAGGGGACAGATACAGAAAATGAATAAGGGGGCTGTAACTTACTCAAAGGAAGTAAACAAAGAGTACAGGAAATTGACAAAGAAGCAGAAATGAGTACTGTAGCTTACTCGAAGGAAAAAAACAAAGAGTCCAGGAAATTGATAAAGAAGCAGATAAGGGTACTGTAGCTTACTCAAAGGAAATAAACAAAGAGAACAGGAAACAGATTAGGATGGTACAGTTTACTCAACGGAAATAAACAAAGAGAACAGAAAACAGATAGAAGAACGGCTACAGGAAAGGGATTAGGGTGGTACGGTTTACTTAACGGAAATAAACAAAGAGAACAGAAAACAGATAAGGGTGATGTAGCTTTCTCAAAGGAAATAAGGAAAAAGTACTGGGAACTAATGAGTGAATGGTTACAGGAAGCAGACAATGGTGCTTTTGCTTAATTAAAAAGAATAAACAAAAAGTACAGGAAAAATGATATGGTGGTGGATAAGGAAAAGGATACAGAAAAGGATGCTATAGCTTACTCAAAGGAAATAAACAAAGAGTACAGGAAAATGATAAGAGAATGGTTATAGGAAACGAATAAGGGTACTTTTGCTTACTTAAATCGAAATAAACAAACAGTACAGGAAAATGCTATGGGAAAGGATACAGGAAACATAAAGGTGCTGTAGCTTACTCAAAGTAAGTAAACAAAGAGTACAGGAAATTGATAAAGAAGCAGATAAGGATACTGTAGCTTACTCAAAGGAAATAGCAAAGAGAACAGGAAACAGATAAGGGTGCTGTAGCTTTCTCAAAGGAAATAAGGAAAGAGTACCAGAAACTGATAAGTGAATGGTTACAGGAAGCAGATAAGGGTGCTTTTGCTTAATTAAAAATAATAAACAAAAAGTACAGGAAATGATATGGTGCTGGATAAGGGAAAGGACACAGAAAATGGATAAGGGTGCTATAGGTTTTCGAAGTTAATAAGCAGATAATGCAAGAAAATGAGAACGGAATGGATAAGAAAAGGGTGCGGGAAACGGATAAAGGAGAAAACTGAGAAAAAGCAGCTAATGCTATCTAGCTTTATCAAATGAAATCATTGTTAATTATAAAAAACTATAAAGATATTACTTTTAGTTTCCTCTTTTCTTTTGTTTTAAATTGAACCAAACATAAAAGAACTATTCCATGTTTGCCAAAAGGGCATGGCAGGTATGTTTCATAGTTTTTATTTAGCTTGTCTATGCTTTGTAGAATAACTTAGATTCAACCATTGTAATTCAGAAAACTATAAAGAACGAAATAATTTTGTAAATATCGGAAAATTTTAGAATATCAGAAAAAAAATGAATCCAAAAAATTGACCTTTATAGACTTATGCCAGCTATGAATTTTATGAATAGCCTATGAATTGAAATTAAACATTTATGTTAAAAGTTAAGGTTTTTTGGAAGTATTTCAATTCTGATGAGCAGTTATACATTATGCTTTAGTTGTCTCTCTTATTGGTTAGTGTGGATTAGTATCCATGCCCTTTGGGACTAATTTCGACCTGTAATTATTGTACCTACCCTCATTTCTCTTACTTGTTTCAATGTACTTAGAACACTACACAGAAAACAGTTTATACTGTTTTTTCTAAATCACTTAAAACTGAAAAAAAAAAAACAATAACCCCCAATGGAGAGCAGGGCTCGTGAATTTGGGTATATAAATAGTTGGACATCAAAAAGAACAATAATAATACCCTTGTTATAATAATAATAGCAAAAATTAGCTTGGTTTCAAAAAACAACAGCAAAAACATAAAGAACAAAGAAATATAGAAATGCTGGGTAGAAGGGTTGTGGGAGGCCATCCCACTCCCTTCTTTTAAGAAATAATTTTGGTATACGACAACATTTTGCGCAACTTTATCTCACCTCCCTTATGAAGAACAACTCCAGAAGCTTCAATTACCAACTTTAGCTTACAGTTCTACAGATGAACCTTTTATGATACATTTTGTCTGCATGGCCGTCAACTTAAACTACAAGGTAGATGCTTCTTCAAAGACACCAGAAGATGGGCCTTCTCCAACTGGGCCGTCAGCGAGTGGAATAGTCTGCCCTCATCAGTAGTAGATAACCTAGATGTGGATTCATTCAAGAAAGTACTTGATAATCTTCATGAACTTCTATGTTTTCTAGTTTTTCGTTTCGTGGAGAATTGTAAGAGGCTTTCGTTGGCTTTTGCATTGAACTATTATTATTATTATTATTATTATTATTATAAAAATTGCATTCTGGAAGCTTACAAAAAAAGCAAGCAAAAGGTAATAGAAAGAAGACACAATTTATTGTCTACATTATAAAACTAATACGCAAACAACGTTTTGCTTTTCGAGCCCCTACACAACAAGGTCACACATTCGACAAAAAAAAAATTCATAAATCATAGCAATTTTTTTATAGCTAATTATTTTAATAAGTAGATGTGACATTACACTAAAAATCATTTAAATTTTATTATTCGGAAAAGTGTGGAATCCTATGCAAGAAGGAACCTTAAAGAAAAAGAAACCTGTTAGAATCTCTAGATTCTAAGAAGAAAGTAATAAATCCAGCAACTGAAACTTACAGGGATCAGATCAAATTGAAAACCTCTGAAAGTTTCTTTCTTTAAACTCAATTGCTTATCTTTGCATTAGTAAAGAAAGTTTGCCCAGAAAATAATTGTTTAACCCTTGTGAACCCGGATTTTAAATTTGAAAATTGTTTTGTGCAAGTTTGAAATTGTGGTGTATTCTCTTTGGAATCTTAAAGAATTTGCCCGATAAACAATGAAAACCTAGAGAAATGGTTGAACAGTGACATATCAAACTCTAAGTTCCACGAATTCTGCAAAATAAAAAAAACAAATCAAAGTTAATTAGTTTGTGTTGAATTTTGGTATTGGGTAAATTCTCTTTATGAATAGGCCATAAAAAATTGTTGTTTGAAATGAAACGAAATGTAAAAAATGCAATTTTTTTTGTGTTTATTTTTTCAATCTTTGACGTCTTAACTAGAAGGTGAATTTCATCTTTTTATGTTAGTAAGGAAAAGCAGGTTTCGCTAGTCATAATTTTTCCCTTTTTAAATCCTTTGACATAGTCATTTATCTTTACTTTGTTGAGACAAAAACTTTTATTTTACTTATATAATTTGTGTTTCTTTTGATTTGTGCCTTGGACTTGGAGTTGTGACTTTGTATTTTTTTGTGAATATTTATTCCTTTTAGCTAAGCTTAGATTGTTATGAAATTTCTCTTCCTTAATTTTGTATGTTTGTACATGTTTCTTTTGTCTAATACTTAAAATTTTAAAATGTGGGGAAGAATGGATTTCAACATCTGTTTGAAAAAAGATGAATTAAAAGAGACTGAGCTATTTAAATTTTTATCACACATTCGTCAATAAATATAAAAATTCAACTGAGAAAAAATATGTAGTAAGTATTACGTAATATGTAATATGTTGGTTTAAACGATAAATTAATATTAAATCATAACAAATGGGAATAGTACCTGTTTGCAATGTAAATTGCGTAGTCTAATTTGGTTTTTATTAAAGGTATGTTCATAGTTAGATATGTGTAACACCAAGGTTTATGAGGTGCCATTTATAGTAAGATTTATCTGATTGGCTACTTGGAACAAGTTCAGATAGATAATTTTCACCATAGATCTCCAGTTTAAATTCATGTCCCTTTTTTCTATGCTACCAAAGATTGATAAGCTCGCCGCAGTTAATTTAAAGAATATTCAAATAAATTCAAGTTGGGTCCCCTTTTAAGTAGCGATAGAATCTAAGATAAGTCTTATTGTAGATGGGTCTGAATCTCGGCGTAGCTTTGTAAAAACACAATTCGTATGGTATATGTTATTTTTTTTTCACTTTTCAGTTTTTGTTGCTGCTTAGTGCTCATTTTCTGAAACAAAACTTATCTGCCGTTTCTTTTACGGCTTTCAGTTAAGAGTGGGGGGGGGGGGGGTTAGCTATGTCTAACTGCATATTTTATGATAAATATTTTTTTTTTCTTTATTTGGATTGTTTATCTATCCTTCCTTTGAATTTTCAGCTAAACTAATCAAGCCAAAAACGTTAAAATGGATAAATAATGATTTTGGACCCATGAGAACGGTGATAGGCTATAAAATACCTAAAAGAATAAAAGGGTATCTAAAAAGAACGCCGGATTTGAATCTGTTACAAATCGAATTTATTCAGTTTAAAGAAGCCTCCAAAACACACTATTTTCTTCAGGAAATCTTGAGATTATACATGAAACAAAATATTGGGCATATGACCACGGGTCTTATCCTTGTTTGAGAGTACGGGGTTTATTTTAAAGTCGTGACTTAGTTTACTCTCATAGAAAAAAGTCACATTTGATGGTTTGATGTTGGCTCCAGCATCATGTTGGCACCCTGCCTGAACTTTAATCTTACATATTAGCTGCATTCTGTATGATTAGAGAGCCACAGTAGCTCCTCCAAAAACCTCAGCCCCCAGCAACAGCCTATTAGCTTTAAGGAAGGCAAGCTTCATTTTATTTGAACCAGATTGTACAAGGATTCAAGGTGTAGGATTGGCGGACCAAAGTAGATCCGTAATCCTACCTTTCAAGCCCTGTGTTTTTTTTTGATACTATAAACAAAGGCAGAAATGGTGATAGCATTAATAAGCATATAAGGGTTAAAGGACCGAGTTGTCGTGCGAAGTGGGTGGAGGGAGGTGGTGTCAAGCTATATTTGCCAAAGCTAAAGGCTCGAGATTGTCACTAGTGATGGTTCAAGGCCTGAGGGACCAGAGTATAGAGATTCGTGTATACTAGTGCATATATACGTATGAATGTATAGCTTTTATGAAATATATATAGTAGAAAATAAGAATAAAAAATACCTGTAAAATTGTAGAAGGTAAATAAAAAACTGAAAGAGATACTTTCTCTGTTGATGCTACCATAGACAGTTACTTGAATGAAGGTTTATCCATACATGGTTCCCATCATCAAGGTAAAACAGCCAAAGATCCAAAATTATAATAAGCTTCTTTTTTTTCAGATTTCCCTCATGAATACTTACCCAAACAAGACATTCAGGGAAGAAGGATTATTTATTGGCCTATGGATGTACCTGTTCCAGTTGATCCCGAAAATAAAGCAGATACCAATCACAAACGAACTATTGGCTCGATTTATCCAAATGGAAAGCCCTTCAGCCTAGAAGGCAAAGGTGACCCATTGAAATTCTTGCAGCAACCAAATGAAGTGGATGAATTAAAAAAGGAACTTGAAACTCAAAAGGATTTAGTTAAGCACTATGCCAAAATGCTTCAGGAGAATGGAATTGATTCTTCTGGGAAATTTGTAGGCAATGCACCAGGTCAGGAGATATTAGCTTTAAAGCAAAAAGTTGTGTCATTGAATTTGACAGTTAAAAAGCACGAAAATACGCAACGAGAATTGAGAAGAGAAATTACTATTTTGAGGGATGTTGAGAAGTCACATAGAATGTGCCGAAAGACAATTACAACGATGCAAGCACAATTAGATATGCTGCGTTCGTACAAGGCAGCAGCTGATGATGCTGAAAGTGCATTGCCAACTTCGAAAGCCCAAGTGCGAATTCGAAATCTTGAAAACCAGAATTCTGCGTTAAAGAATATGCTACAAAATGAACTAAAGAAAAATAACAAAAAGTTGGTAGTAAAACTGAAGAAATTTCCAGTTGATCATCACGGGAAAAACTTAGTGGAGCAGGATCTGTGTAAGTATATTTTTGTCGTTTTGTTATAAAATGTAATAAGAAGGATTGACTTTATGTAAAACAACATGATTTTTTTTGAAGATTGTAAGAAGAATGTAGTAATAGCCATTATTCTTAGAAGACAGCGTTAACGTCTTAACGAATTTTTTAAAGATCAGTGATCGATTTTTTAACGTCTTTTTGTGATTAAATGAGTTTTTAACGTCTTAATAGTCAGCTATAATGATATAATGAATCTTAGTGTTTTTTTTTTTTTTTTTTTTTTTTTTTTTTAGAAAATCCCTCCATGTATTTACTCAGTTATCATTAAGTTGACAACGGATTGTTATCAATCAGTTATCACTGATTGAGTGATGATTGACACTGATTGACAGGGTTTTATTGGGTCCAAGTATATTGATTTAGAGTTATTTTCTTAAATAGTGACAAAAATAAGCCAAGTACATGCTTCAAAATGCCTTCCTAGGACAAGTCTATAGACTCTGTCTCATTTTCATAATCTAATCCCCTTTTTCAAGATAGTGAAAACTATAATTTTTGAGAGTTAAGGTACTCTGCTTATGAGAAATATGTATAATAAAGTACTCTAGAGGAAAAAGCCATATAATCAAGAAACTTCAGGGTTACATCTGGCCCTATCTCGGGGGGAGGGGGCTATGTGTCTATAAACTCAGTGCTGACCTTAAAATTACATCTTATCCAGGATTTTTTTTGGGCGGGGGGAGGAGGGTTTTGTTTCTTGAGGAGGGATACACAAAAACTGTAAGAAACACATCATAAAAATTTTTAATGCATTTTTTTTACGTTTTTTACGAGTGGAACAAACATTTCAGGGGAGGAAGTTAAACTTTCAACCCCCCTTAATGGTCTTAATGGTCAGATGTAATGATCAGAATTTTAGTGTTTTTTTTTTTTTTTTTGTGAAAATTCCTACATTGAATTTACTCATTTATCATTAAGGTTTGTGTATGCAAAATTCAACATGATGCAAGGAGTGGGGGTTGATAGCTTTATGGTTTCTAGGAGGGAGAGGAATCCTCAAGGACTGTTAGGTGGTGGAGTTGACTCTCCCTTGTTTCATTTCCCTTCTCTGTGTAGTATGGTATGTACAGTCATGTTTATACATACTTTTTAGCATTCAGAAAAAGTAGATTTTAGGTACAAATACCCCAAATTTTGTGAGCTACTACAGGATTTGTTAAGTTTTTAGCAATCGATAATTCACATTTATTATTTTGCTGTTGTGATACCACTAAAGAATGAAACTGTTCAGAAAAAAAATGTTATTTTCACTAAAACACAAATGATTCTCTAGTCTTTAGCCCGACTCGTGTTTATGGTAATCTCTGTTTGTTTTTTGGGGTATTTACTTATTCGTGGTAATTTCTTTTCGTTTTAAGCTTAAATAATCATTCATTTTTATTTCTGTTAGTCTTCGATTTGACTTATTAATTCAAAGTAATTTTTGTTCATTGGAATTCGACTTATTAAATGACTTTATTTCTGCCTGTTTTCGGTTTTAATATCTCTATTTGCTTTTGGTTGAGAAAGCTTTGTGGAAAAGTTTTTCCAACTAATTGTCGGTTTTGTCGTTCAGATTTCTGTCGTTTCTGCTGAAGAATTAAAATTTTGGATTGCGATTTAGATTTAAGGCAAACTTTGAATATTTGGATGGAATTCTTGATCAGCCGTTGTTTGTGGACTTTGTTTATTTATGGGTATAAAGCCCGTCTACAATAGCATAGCAAAGATTAAATAATAAATGAGAAAAAAATAAAAAAATAGAAAAATAAAAAGGGGGGTTTACATAAAAAAAGCAACAAAGACACATAAGGCCTGCCTATTGCAAAAAAAAAAAATCCAATTCAGTTCGAAGTAGAATACTAATCCATGGATAACCTCCTTTTTTCTTTTATGTTTTTAATAAAGTTCCGAAATTGCGAAGGATATCTGCTGAAAAAATACACCGACTTTTGATTTATCAGTTTCAGTGAGTATTTTCCAGAAAGGCATGATAAAAAGGATATTAGGCTGATGCTGCAGGATAGCTGTTCATGCTGAAAGAAGACACGTACTTTTTGTTTTCTTTCTCAGTAATTATCTTCATGAAAGGCATGATAAAGAAGATATGATAAAGAAGATATGTGCTGCAGGATAAATGCTGATGCTGAAATTGCAAAATGCTGAAAGGAGACATAATTTTTTTATTTATCAGTGTCAGTGAGTATCTTCTAGAAAGGCATGATACAGAAGAAATGAGGCAACACGATAGTGTTGTAAAGAGTGGCGGGGTGACTGCGAGCGTAGCTGATGAGGTGTCGAAAGGGAGGCCTATGTATGGCTAGAGTCAACTGCCGTAGTAATGTAGATGTAAAGGGATAAGTCCTGTTGTGAATAATCGCCATGGCAATATAAAGAAAAACTGATGCTTTTTCTGAATGGAACACTCATCACATTGTAAAAAAAAAACCGGAAAAACGATCAGTAGCCTCACTTAAGTTCAGTTTATCATCATTGTATTGTATGGAAAGATATTTTGATGCCATGAGCAATACAAGATTTGTGGTGTTTTACCTGTTCTTCTGTAACACAATTTTTTAACTAAAATAAGAGAAGTGACTTTTTGGTTTCTGTACGAACTTGACTTTGTCTATGAGTAACACGAGGACTCTTATTGGATTCAGGGATGCTTTTGCTGATATTTAGACTCGAGTATATATTCCTTAGTGGCTGAATGATAGAAGCATTGAATTGAAGCCCACTCTTTTCAGCTCAGAACAATATAGGGGCGTGAATAAGGGAATCCAAAAGTGCGGTTTACGTCGTCTCCACCCTAGGACTAATTGAGAACCAGAAACGTCAGTATTCATCAGTGTGTTTGCAGCTGCTGGTAAAGCATCTATATACTTGTACGATGTTGAAACCCATTTGAGGGGGGAGGAGGAACAATGCCATAAGTCTGCGTGATTTTTGGTCTTGTGTGGCGGTGAAGTTAACCCGTGTACTGTAGTCACTGTTGAATATAGAGGTATCCTGTTTCGTGCTTTTTACAAAGAATGTTTTCATGTTCTGTTTTGTTGTAACTGTTAATGTGCGTAATAGTTGTGTTTATAGCATTTCTAGGTGTTTATAAAGAAGATTTCTGTTCTACTGTCTTTAAACAAGCTTTTGTTATTTCTTACTTATAAGGTTTAGTTGAAAATTGATAGACAGGAACCTAAACCCAAAGAGATTTTTCCTAGAAAATAGAGCGCTGATCCCTTAACACTTAGGCTCCAGCAGGCTTCAGTGTTCCCCAGCTAGGGAACGCTCGAAAAAGGTGAAGAATGTCAACTATTGTACCCGCCTACTCCAGCTATAATCCATAAAAATTTAAAACTTTTGCCAGGCCTTGTTTCGGATTTGGCTCGTTTTGGATTTTGCAGTGAGTCAGGATTCATCTTGTTCTTACGCCAATTCAGGCCGTAGCTTTGAGTGACCTTGTTCGATAATGCTTATCCTTACATGGTTTCGGTGTAAAAAGGAGGAACATGTATCGCTTTCTGCCAAAAAATTGGCTATGGAGTTAGGGCTAAGATGGGGCTACTGGCCCAATTTGTACCGTATATTGTACATTCAAATATGTTTCGGAAAAGTGAAAATTATGTTTAAATTTGAATTTCACTAAAATTGCGAAATGCTTAAAAAATCACAGTATCCAAGGATATGCTCTATTTCATACTTTTCTTTTCTTCAGCTCTAGAATCAGTGGATTTAAATGGTCCTTCTCATCAGATTATTTATGAACAGCAAAATATATTTGAGAAGAGTCATGCAGTTTATCAGTCAGATCAGCAAGAAATCCATCATGAAATTGTTGTACAAGACATGCAACCTGAAATTGTTATGGAGGAAGGAACTGAAATACCTATGCAACATGGAGAAGGAGTAAGTAAAATAATATATGCAATAAGAGGTGCAGTGATATTAATTGAGAGAGGGGGGGCATATGCTCCCTAGTTTTTCTTGCACCCCACCCAAGTTATTTGAAAAAAAAAAAACTTTTCAAGGGCATTTTCATTTAGGAATGCCTTTTTGGTATTTCTTTGAAAAAATGACAAATATGTCATTTTCAGAATCTTAGATTCTGAAACATACATCCCACCCTTCCTCCCTCTAAATTCTCATGAATTAGCGATTGATCAATAGCGAATTTGAAGAATTGCCAATGTTGTCAAATGAAGATATGCCAACAAATGCGAGACTTTTTGAAAATCAGTGGCCTGGAAATGCCATTTTGTACGTTTTCCCCTCTCCCCTTTAGCATCCTTTGTTCCCCAATGAAAGTTTCACGGACCCCCACCTCCTGGGTTGGACTTAGAGGCGTCTCGTATGCATATATGTTCCATGTCAAACGAGGAATATTTTTTGAACACCCTGTTTAAATCAAATGGCGTTGGCGCGGATTATGAGGAATTAAAAAAAAAAAAAAAATAATAATAAAATACCAACACTAGGTCACATGGCAACGATCCATGTATTTTTCGCTTTTGATGGATCACTTTCGAATGGGATAATAAATATCATGATTTTCCGATTTGTGCTCCGATTTCGCCAATTAAGATATTTTAGCATTCCTCTTCATATAAATGGGGACTCACCTATTTTTGACTCTTTATAAAACGCACAAATTAAAAAAAAAATGTCACTCGAATGTTTTTACTATTAAACCAAGCTTGTATATTTATCTTATGCATAAGTTACTCTCGGATATATCTGTCCTTCGTCATATTCTGTTCCACACACGCTATCTTCCTTCTGTCCCTTACTCTCTCTCTCTCTCTCTATCTTTCTCTGTCAATTATTGTCTTGCTTCTAAAACTATTTTAACACTGGTATCTTTCTTGTTCTTTTAGAGGCGACACCCTCATTTTGAAAGTGAAGAAGTTGACCTTGGAGAAGAAGGAGAAGAGATTGACGAGGACATAGCTCATTCGATGCTTCATCTTGGCGAAAGTATTTCAAGAAATAATGCTGGTCCATTGAAAATTCCGTAGGTTGTGGTTTTCTATATTATGTGAAACAACGATGCATTTAAATAAAGTGAGAAAGAATAGAAAACCACGCGCAATGGTGACTAACGGCGCTGATGCTTAAGCTACGCAAAAGGGAAATTGCCATGTGTTACGATTTTCATTTTTAGAAAAAAAGAAGAAAAATTGTTGTTCATAGCGTGTGTGTACGTTCTATATCTGGTTTTATAGTAGAAGCACAAATGTTGTTTGTTTGGGGTGAGACGACATTGTTTTTATGGTAAAGTAAAGGACTCAATTCCGAGTAGCAAATCCTGACACCTAAGCATGCCTTTCATCAATATGTTGTTATATACAAATATATTATTATGTTTGGATAGGCTAGTAAAGAATATTCAATTCAATTATCGTCGGTTTCTTGTCAGGGTAATACAAAGGAATGAGGATAAGACAAAAATCCTCACACCCTTTTAAATATAAATTTGACTGTTACTAATACAACTTGAATGCAAAGTAGAATGCCTATGTGTCTAAATTTTTGACATAGTTCATTGGTGTCAAGTTCAAGTTTCAATTGGTGTCAAGTTTTGACATAGTGCTTGAATTTTGGCCTTCTTTCTGGAACCCACTGGGGGAGGGGAAAATGTCTATTTTTGTGTTGTTGTACATATATTATTAATAAGCGCACTGGAACTTTCCATGGGTCAGCCCCCCGTTTGCCCTCAGCCCCCCGTTGCATTTCCTGGCTGAAGGCCCAAGAAACGGATATCAACACCGGTGGTAAGGACTGTAAAGTCCAATGCTGTATTCTTTACCTTTTTTTTCGTAACAATCAATGTTTTATTAGCGACTGAAAGTGTGGACCGCATTTATATTCTATCAAAAGCTGGAACCTACGTTTTTAGTAGTTTTTAATCTATTTTAACAATCTAAATTTAACCACCATGAAAATCTTGAGTGTCTGTTTGATTGGAATTGAAACTTTCAGTAATATCTTAGTGCTAAAATACATGTCAAGGATTTTACTTGCATTTCTTTACTAACCATATTAGTTTGATAAATATTAGCATTTCTTGGTGAACCCGAAGACTGGCCTATTTTCACTCTTTTTCTGGAACATCAAAAGAAACAACGAGTCCCAGGTTTTCCTCAGAAGTAAAAGGACGGCTAATAGGGTAAAACTAGGTAAAAAGAATAGAATCTTAAAACGCATCAAAACGTTTATACGAGTCAGACAAGCATTTTGAGGGGGGTCAAACCCCTTAACTTTCCCCTGGATATGGCCTTGCTCAGGATATTCATGAATGGCTAAAAGAGTCCTTATTGCTTGATTCATAATATAGCTTAGAAACTCGAAAACGTCTGTCGGAAAACTTCATTAATTGACATTGTACAGACTTATGATCAGTCTGCAACTATTTTAATTAGCTTTTTCTGCTCTTCAAATTAATTTCTCGCATTTTTGGAAATTAGCATCAAATCAGAATTCGGAGGTAATAATGGAAGACGATTGGGGAAATATAAAACATTGTATCGTAAAAACGGGACACTTTTAGCTACATTGGGTTTTCACTTTCGTTATGGTTGACATTGTGCCAACAACCATCTTAATTGACGTTGTACAGACTAATGACCAAACTGCAACCATTTTAATTAGCTTTTTCTGCTCTTGGAATTAATTTTATGCATTTTTTGAAATTGGCATTAACTCAAAATTTGGAGCTATTAATGGACAGGAAAATATAAAACAACGTATTATTCAAATTGATAGCTTTAGCTAATATTTTGTTTCAGAGACGGAAGTAGTTACCATTCGGAATCAAAACGAACCTAGTTCTTTAATATAGCCATATGACCAAATTTTGTTTCAATAGTATCTATGTTCATTATAAGAAAATGAGTGCCTTCTATTTTTTTTTACTTTTCATGAAAAAAACATTCACAAAATATCTGCTTATTTTTGCTTTGTTTTTGCCAGAGTTTGGCCTAGGTGCCACACAAATTCTATTTTAGGAATATCAGAGATGCTTCTTAGGGGGTTGTATGCGTGTATACCCTTTTTGGTTCACGCTTATTTTAGTTCATATCTTGTCAAAAGCTAAGTGATGCTTAAGCTAGGCTTTCACACCAGGGTTGCCGCTTGAACATTATGCTGTCAAATACCTTCCTTTTTAAAGTTTGATTTTTTTTTCCTTTTAGAAAAACTTAGATGTCGCTTATAAATATATTTTTTCATAAGGTTTAAGCATTCCTGCTGAGGAGTGCTGTAAAACCGAGCATTAAAACTAAGTTAATCCTCAGAGATTAAAGTCACGTGTCGTATTTAATTTTTGTATTTTCGCTGTCCTAAAATTCATTTATTCATATTTTCTAGTATGTTTTAACTCAAAATGTTATTTACGATTTATTTTTATTAGATATTTCTCCTTTGCTTGAGATCATAAAAAGTCTCAATAGACCTGTACACAGATAAAAAATTGCCTTTGCATTTTATCTGTCTTGAGTTAATTTGGTTCTTCCCTCAGAACAGGAATAGGATTAACTTCGCTTCGAGTTTCTAAGTCCAGTGGCAGGGCATTCAAAAAATCAAGTATTAGCTGCATATTG
This sequence comes from Artemia franciscana, assembly GCF_032884065.1. Lineage (NCBI taxonomy): Eukaryota > Metazoa > Arthropoda > Branchiopoda > Anostraca > Artemiidae > Artemia > Artemia franciscana. The sequence continues at coordinate 11,074,560 of NC_088875.1, read as the reverse complement.
TTTGACAAATTATACTTCGACAAATTATAGTATATTTTAATTAATTATATTAATTGACAAATTATAATATTTCAGCTAATTCACTTCAGAATTCCCCTGTACCCAACATACACTTTTGATGACAGTGTTAAGTAAACGACAGTGGCGAGCTCTTTAATCGTTAAAGTTTTTGTAACTAAGTTATTGTACTGTTAATATATAGCGAGTATATAAATAAAGTTTGTATTTAATTGTTCATGCAACTCGTCCTTTAATAATAAAGAATATTTATCAGTTTAGGTTAGTATTTTACTTCAGTATTTTGGATGGTATAACTTAGCTCTGAAAGTCTACCCATTAATATTACTCTCAGAAATATTTGTGCTGGTACAAGGATTTTTCGTTGGTTGATCTCAAGTAACACCTCCACCTTTTATACCTCCATCAAAATACCTATGAGAAAATGGGTTTTCGTTCAACCTCTTAATTTCGATTTATTGACAAGAATATGACTAATCATAGCATCCCTAACTTCAATCCAGGATGGAAAACAGCAAATAATTTTCTAAATGTTGGTTGAGCAGGCTCAGATAGCTAGGAATAGCAGTAGCACAGTAAAAGTATATACCAGTAGCGAAATGTTCTCCAAACATGACACACATTTCATAGCACGCAAGTTCCCAGACCGTCAGAGCCATAGTTTCAGTTGCTACTTGTTTTTCCATTGGAAAAATTTGTCAGTGTGTATGCGTGAAGGTGGGGTCATGAAGAGTGGTTTAGCTTGTGGGGTTTTAGATATGTCAAAAACTATTAATGGAGAGCATACGACTTTTTGCTACTGTAGTAGGCTCAACCACATATTCTTGATAATTCGACTGTTTATTCCATAAATAGACGGCAGAATTTCATTTCTTCTTTTTGATCCAAATGAAATTCAGGACAGAAGATATTTCTAGAAATAAAGTAACTTTCTTTTTTAATAAAGTACACAAACAACAACAGAAATTATATGACAGAATTAATCAGTTGCGGTGACATGAATCACTGCAGTTACGTTCAACCAAGCCATTAACAACTCAAACAGAGTGCACGGGAAGTTGGATTTGTTAATATTTTAAAATCTCACTTGGGTTGAGCTAAAAATTATTAAAATGTCAAAAAGGTTTTAAAAAATATCAAAACTGAAAATGCTTCGTTGATTTGAAATTTGAAAGTATTATTAACAGGTTCTTATTAGAATTGGACCTGGTATGCTGGTAATGAGGTTGATATAGGTAATTGAAATGATTATTAACAAATGAATTTGTCAGCTGTAAATCATTTGAAGGGGACCATAGGACAGTAGGAGAAATAATTTAGAAAAATTTGCAGACTTAAATCAAGAATTTGTCATGAAATTGGCTTGTTTTAAGGAAATGTTTACATGCTAGAAAGAGGCTAGAATCAAGGAATGTACCCTTAAAGTCTGTCTTCGATTTTGAAATTTGAAGAGATTATTAGCAGGTTCATATTAAAACTGGACATGGTATACTGGTAATGTGGTTGACATAGTCAAGTGAAATGATTTACTAACAAATGGTTTCGTCAGTTAGTAGTCTAGTAATTTTCGATTCTGCCTCACCTAGATCACCCCATCAATTTATATCATTTTCAGTCCATTTTACATCATTTTAACACAAAATATTGCACATTCTGAACATTTTCCATGCCTACATTACAAATGAAAACAGGTCCTTGGAAATCAAACAAGGTCTCATTTTTACATTTTCTCACAATATGAACACGGGTTCTAGGCCCCACCTAGATCACCCCCTCAGTTTACCCCATCTTCAATTGAGTTCAAACTATTTTAGATCAAAATTTTCAACATTTTTACAATTTCCATCCTCAGCTTTGAGATCAAAACGAGTCTTGTGAAATAAGAGTTTAATTATGCTCCATCTTTCCTATACTACTGATAAAATATTATAATTAATTTAATTTAATATTTAGTGGGTAGTTCGATATCAATATCTAAATAATAGTTATTATCTTTCCCTTTCCTTTCTATAGCCTTTAAAGTCATATCTTTATCTGTTTTTTTCAAATTTCTTTTTAAGATCAGCTGCTTTAAAATCAAAACGCTTAGGTGCAAATAGATCAACATTTCACATTTAAAATTAAGAATGTTAACGATTTTCCTTTCACATTTAGTTGTAACACCTTGTATTCCTTTAGTCGTCTATTCCATTCCAATGTCTACATCTTCTTTCCTAATAGTTCGATTATATGATTATATAGTTCAGCTGCTAATGGTATTAAAAATGAAAGTAAGCCGCCATTTTGAATCAGTTGATGATATGATATAATTATATTTATACCTGTTTATTCTTTATTTTCCATTGCTTACTTTGTTCCATTTGTTTCCTTTTAAGCAATAGTTTAACAGGCTGTTTACCAACAATAATATTTTCTATTCGAATTCGTTAATTTTTTTTTCGTAAAGTATCAGTTTATTTTTACTTTTTGTAGAGGAGATAAATGAATTGTGAATTCAATAAAGTCAAATTTTTATCGATTTCAAATTTATCGAGAAGAGATAAGAACGGTAATCTTGGATGATTTTGAAGTAGTTGTTTGTAGGATAAATCAATACCACATCCCTTATTTTCATTTTTATATTTTTCTATCTTAGTCAACTGTCTTTTATGAGGTAATAGTTTTAATAGGTTCTCGTTCATTCACTTTTGTATGTGTCACTCGCACATTACATTTTTATTTTGCATCCAAACACGTTTTAATTTTTTGTTTTGAAATTCTGAAAAATAATTGTATACTCTTCCATTTATTAGAGAATTGTTTTTATAGATAAAAATCTAATATTATTTATTTTACTTCAACCTTCCTTTCATTCTCTTTTGAAATGATTCATCAGGATCTTTTTCAAGTATATTTATTATAACATTTTCAAAATTGTCTAAACGATCAGACAACTGCATAAGACCCTTCGAGTATAACGATAACGTCGAAAAATTAACTGCATCTGCACCGTTTTTTGGGTTTGCAACGTTTTAATCCTTCTATTTTCTGCATTGATATCTTCTTTTGTCGCTTTTAAGGTATTTTTGCTATAGTCCTTTGTCATCAACTCTAGTCAATATATCGTCGTGTGATTGATAAATTTTAGTATACTTGCTAATATCTTCGCTTATGTAAAGCTTTGAGCACCGTTTGCGACTTTCCTCAGTGAGGACTTGCAAAATAAAAATAGGGTCGGCACAAGAGCGGCTCGGGCGGAACCAGTATTGCTCGTTCCTTAGGTGCTTTTCGAACTCATTTTGAATCTTCTTCAGAGTGGCAAGAAACAGTAGTTTACCGGGAACCTAAAGCAACCTTATTACTCGCCAGTTTTCTGGGACATTGGTATCACCCTTTTTGAATAGGTGTATAAGTATGCTGCGCTTCCAGTTAACTGGTACCTTTTCCTTTTCCCATATTGTAGCGAAGAAGGCGGTCTAGAATGTTATTAGTTCTGCAACTGAGACTTTTATCATCTCCGCTGATATACGGGCTTCTCCTGGGGATTTACCATTCTTGAATCTCTTGACAGCAGCTTGAATCTCTACAGCACTTGGTGGATCAACACTAATGTTTAGGGTGAAGGATGGTGTTGCGGGAATGTCGGGTGGCTCATCGGATGGTGGCCTATTAAGGAGATTTTCGAAGTGGGAGGCCCGTAACTCATTCAATACTGCTGGTTCGGTCACGAGTACACCAGATGGGTCTCGAACTGGGCCGTGGACGGTACGCTTCTTTCCAACGATGCCACTTGTGATGTAATATAGGGTTCTATAATTTACTTTCTTGGCTGGCTCCTCAGCAAGTTTGGCTTTGTTCTCGATCAGGGCTCCGTGGTCATTCCTTGCACTTTTATTTATGGCTTTGTCTACTTCGCGGTAGCGTGCGTTTTTCAAGATTAAACGGCCTGGTGTTTGGCTTTGAAGAAGGGTTTGTTTTATCTCTTCCTTTTGAGATTTCAAGTTCAGTCAGAGATCCATTGGTCTTTAAGGTGTTTCTTGTACCCCAGTATTTCTGTTGCTGCCTTATGGAAGAAGTTTTTCGTGGCTTCTCACACTTCTTCTTGGTCTGAATTTTCTGGTAAGGAAAGTGATTCAAATGTGTTAAAAAGTCGAATCACGAAGTTTCTTTTCACTGTGCTATGTAATAGTTTGCCCGAGTCAAAAGGAGACTATGGATAGGGTACTTGTTTAACATTTTTCTTCAGTTTGTCTCTAAATTTGGCAATCATCAGGTTGTGATCTGACTCTACATTATGTCCTCTCTGTGAATTTACGGCCATGGGGCTAGTGCGCCATTAGCGACTCACTAGGCAGTGATTGATCTGACTTCTGGTGACGCCATCTGAAGAGGTCCAGGAATATTTGTGGATATCACGGTGTTGGAACAAACTCTCACTAATAACTAGGTCATTCGAGAGCGCAAAATCGATTAGAAGCTCACCATTTTCGTCCCAGTTACCGAGGCCATGGCAACCCATAGACTGGGGCAATATTCGCAGTCGTCGCCAATTTTTGCTTTGAAATCACCGACAAAACAAGCTATGTCGTGTCTAGGTATATCACTGGCTACTTATTGCAGGGTTCCATAAAATTCTTCTTTTACATCATCGCTTGCTTCGCATGTTGGTGTGTAACAGACCACCACAGACAGTTTTGCATGCTGTCTGGAAAACCTAGCGGTAAGAATTCTGGATGAAACCGGTTGCCTCTTTAAAAAGGATAGATTGGTTTTTCTCGTCATCATAAGGGCAACTCCGTGTTGTCTCCTCGACCCTGGTCCAAAGAATATGATGCTGTGTCCACTTGGCAACTTTTCGATGCCTGAACCAGGCCGTCGTACCTTGGACAGGGCGAGGATTTCTAGATTGTACTGGCTCATTTCTTTCAAAACTTGTTCTGTCTTAGACAACTGGGACATTGTTTGAGCCAAATTTGAAGGAATTTTTCGCTGTTAAAAATCTTTCTCGGGGGCATGCCGTTGTCATAAAAAACAATCAGATCCGAGGCTATTCTCAATATATGTTTCTGTTCCTTCGGTTTTTTTACAGGAGTGGGTCGTAAGCCTACAGCTCAATCCTCCCCCTTCATCCTGGCTTGGAACAGGCTGCATACGCAAGTGAGGTCCAATCCTAATATGAACCTTTTAATAATACCTTCAAATTTCAAAATCAAAGAAGGATTTTCAGGATACATTCCTCGATTCAAGCTGCTTTCTAGCATGTAACATTAAAAATTTCCTTAAAACAAGCCAGCTGCAGAAAAAATCCTTGATTTAAGTCTGCAATTTTTCTCAATTTTAGGTCCTCCTGTCCTATGGCCCCCTTCAAATGATATACAACTGATAAAACCATTTGTTAATAAATCATTTCAATTGCCTATGTCAACCTCATTACCCGCATAGCATGTGCCATTCTAATGGGAACCTGTTGGTAACACCTTCAAATATGAAAATCAAAGAAGGATTTTCAGGGCACATTCCTTGATCCAAGCTTCTTTTTTGTAGGTAACATTAAACATTTTCTTAAAACAAGCCAGTTGCATGACAAATCTTTGATTTAAGTCTGCGATTTTTCTTAATTTAATATCCTGCTGTCCTGTGGTCCCCTTCAAATGATATACAAGTGACAAAACCATTTGTTAATGAATCAGCTCAATTGCTTATGTCAACCACATTTACTGTATACCATGTCCAATTCTAATATGATCCTGTTAATAATGACCTTCAATAATCAAAATCAATGAAGGTTTTCCAGGGTGCATTCCTTCATTCAAGCTCTTTCCTATCATGTTAAACCAAACATTTCCCTTAAATAAGCCAATTTTATCTGTCTCTGTGTATTTTTGCCTGTTTGTTTGTGTGTATTTCTTGCCTGCACGGCTGTGTCTGTTCAAAAGTTCAAAAAAACGGGGGAGTGGGGACATTGGGGCTCCTGTGGATCTGTGGATCAGGTGACGTCATGTTTCTGTGTCGGCTGACGTCATGAAATTAGTTGTCAGGTGACGTCATGTTTCTATGTCGGCTGACGTCATGAAATTAGTTGCCGTCATTTTTGCTTTGACGGTGACGTCATTCAAGTTATATAAGACATATGTTCACGTAGAAATCTATTAATGTTTAAGTTTACAATGACTGATGAAGATGCTCAAAGAGTCTATGCCAAAAAACTTGCTGCTGATAGAGAAAGTCAGAAAAGAAAGCGTGCCGAGGAACTACCAGAGCAACGCGAAAGCAGACTTGCTGCTAAAAGAGAAAGTGAAAAAAGAAGGCGTGCCGAGGAATCAAAAGAACAGCAGGGAAACAGGCTTGAGGCTGATAGAGAAAGAAAGAACAGAAAGCATGCCGAGGAACTACCAGAGCAACGCGGAAGCAGACTTGCTGCTAAAAGAGAATGTGAAAAAAGAAGGCGTGCCGAGGAATTACAAGAACAGCAATAAATCAGGCTTGCTGCTGATAGAGAAAGTAAGAAAAGAAAGCGTGCCGAGGAATCACAAGAACAGCAAGAAATCAGGCTTGCTGCTGATAGAGAAAGTAAGAAAAGAAAGCGTGCCGAGGAATCAGAGCAACCTGAAAATTATCGCCTGGCATTCAGGTACAACCCAGTCGATGATTATAGCTTGAGTAGATGTGTTCAAATCGGGACAATGTCTAAAATTTGTCCCTATTGCAAGGCCTTGAAATTCAATGGTGAAACAATGGGAATGTGTTGCGTCTCAGGAAAAGTTAAACTTCCTCTATTGGCTGCACCACCAGAGCCATTGAAGACTTTCCTTACTGGAACTACGTCAGAATCTAAGCGTTTTTTGTCAAAAATCAGACAATACAACTCATGTTTCCAAATGACGTCGTTTGGAGCCCAAATCGAAAATCCAGGTCAATTTATGTCTACTTTCAAAGTAAAAGGGCAAATTTATCATAAAGCAGGGTCCCTTCTACCATTCTCAGGCGAGAATCATAAATTTTTACAATTGTACTTCATCAGTGATAGAAATTCTGAATTGAATGCACGTTGCGAAATTTCTCCCAACGTTGAAAGGACAATCGTTTCCCAATTGCAACATCTCTTCCACGAAAATAATAATTTAGTGCGTCTGTTCAAAACAGCCATCGATTTGATGCCTACTGATACGCATAAAATTGTTATTTCCGCTGACGAAACGCCTCCTGGCCAACATGTGCGTAGATACAATGCTCCGACTATCGACGAAGTGGCAATCGTTATGGTCGGTGATCAGTTTTTACCTCGAGATATTATTCTTCATAAGCGAAACGCTCAGTTGTTAAGAATTGCTGAAACTCATCAATGCTACGATGCCCTACAATATCCTATCATTTTTTGGGATGGAGCCGACGGCTATCACTTTAATATTAAATTGATGAATCCAGCCACTAACAAAGAAATGAATAAGAAATGCAGTGCAATGCATTATTATTCCTATAGACTAATGATTCGGCAGGATGAAGAAAATTATATTTTAAAATGCCGTGAATTGTTTCACCAATTTGTCGTGGATATGTATGCTAAAATTGAATCAGAACGTTTGCTATATATCCGCCTGAATCAGACCAAGCTCCGCTCTGAACAATACATTCATTTGCGAGATGCAGTTATAAATGACGGTAATACCACAAACGTTGGAAGATTAACAATTTTACCTTCGTCATATGCTGGCAGTCCCCGTCATATGCATGAATATGCTCAAGATGCTATTGCGTATGTTCGTCTCTATGGTCGTCCAGATTTATTTATTACATTTACATGTAATCAATCTTGGGACGAGATACTGCAGCTTTTACTTCAAGGACAATCGGCGGTTCATAGGCATGACATTACGGCACGTGTCTTCCGGCAAAAGTTGAAATCACTGATAAACTACCTTGTAAAACATGAAGTGTTTGGGTCAGTGCGATGCTGGATGTACTCAGTGGAATGGCAAAAACGAGGTTTGCCACACGCACATATACTAATCTGGCTACATAAAAAAATTACTTCGAACGAAATTGATGATGTGATTTCCGCTGAAATACCTGATAAAAATGTCGATAAGGGGTTACATGATATTATTGTAAAAAATATGATACATTGACCTTGCGGTGCACTGAACGAAAATTCACCATGCATGGCCAAAGGAAGGTGCACAAAGCAATATCCTCGACTTTTAGTACCCAACACAATTACTGGCAATGATGGTTACCCACAATATAGAAGAAGATCTACTGAAGATGGCGGTAAAACAGCAATAATAAAGAAGCGTAACGGTACCACCATCGAAGTAGATAGCCAGTGGGTTGTTCCATATTTTCCATTATTATCAAAAACATTTAATGCACACATAAACGTTGAATACTGTAACTCCGTAAAGGCAATCAAATACATATGTAAATACGTCAACAAAGGCAGTGACATGGCAGTTTTTGGCTTGCAGTCCGAAATCAAAGATTTCGATGAAATCGTAGAATATCAGGCTGGAAGATACATAAGCAGTAATGAAGCTGTTTGGCGAATTCTTTCTTTTCCGATACATGAACGTAGTCCAGCTGTTGTTCACTTAGCGGTACATTTACAGAATGGTCAACGTGTTTATTTCACGGAAACCAACGTGCAACAAAGAGTCCTGAATCCACCGGATACAACATTAACAGCTTTTTTTTCGCTTTGCAAAAATGATTCTTTTGCAAAAAAACTGCTGTATACTGAAGTGCCTTCGTATTACACGTGGAATACTAAAAATAAAGTATTTGAACGTCGAAAACAGGGTAAGTCAGTCGACGGCCAACCTACCATCTTCAAAGATACCACGATAGGAAGACTCTACACCGTTCACCCCAATCAACATGAATGCTTCTTTCTACGCCTGCTTTTGGTGAATGTACCCGGTCCGACATCCTTTGAGTATTTGAGGACTGTAAATGGTACTATACATGACACTTACCGTAGTGCATGCCAAGCTCTGAATTTATTGGAGAATGACCAACACTGGGATAACTGCATCAATGACGCGTGTGAAACGTCAACCCCAAGTCAAATTCGTGCATTGTTTGGCATCATTTTAACAACTTGCTCTCCATCAGCTCCTACAGAGTTATGGGAAAAATATAAGTCAAAAATGTCCGAAGATATACTTCATCGAAAACAGTTAGAGACGTCAGATATGACTTTTGATTTTACATCAGAAATTTATAAGTACACTTTAGTTGTTATAGAAGATTTGTGCGTAAGTATGGCAAACAAACCTCTTCAGGATTTGGGAATGCCTTCACCTAACCGTATCGCTGCTGTTTCGACATGTGTAGAATTGGATCGTGAACAAAGTTACAGTACGAGTGATCTATTGTCGTATGTACAAAATAACATTTCCAAGTTAACGTCGGAACAAAAAGACATTTATGATACGATAATGCATTGTGTCGATAACAACGTTGGAGAAATTTTCTTTTTGGATGCGCCAGGAGGTACTGGTAAAACGTTTGTGATAAAACTGATTCTGGCATCAATTCGATCAAAAAATGATATAGCGTTGGCAATTGCGTCGTCCGGAATAGCCGCAACATTGCTGCCTGGTGGAAGAACTGCTCATTCCGCTTTGAAATTGCCTCTGAACTTGCATTCTACAGAAACTCCCACGTGCAATATTTCCAAATCATCTGGGATGGGTAAAGTATTGCAGCAATGCAAACTTATTATTTGGGATGAGTGCACAATGGCACACAAAAAATCGCTCGAGGCTCTGGATCAATGCTTGAAAGATTTGCGAGGGAAGTCGAAACCCTTTGGCAGCACCTTAATATTGCTTGCGGGAGATTTCAGGCAAACATTACCTATAATAACTAGATCAACTCCTGCAGACGAAATGAATGCTTGCCTGAAAAATTCTAATTTATGGGCACACGTAAAAACATTAAAATTAACTACAAATATGCGTGTCCGATTGCAAAACGATGACTCTGGTCAAACATTTTCAGATCAATTGCTGGCAATGGGAAACGGAAAGCTCCCAGTAGACTCAATTTCAGGACGTATACAACTACCTGCTGATTTCTGTAATTTAGTGACGTCCAAAAATGAATTGATTGAAAAAGTATTTCCGAATATTCTAAAAAATTCTAAAAATAATAAATGGCTAAGTGAAAGAGCGATTCTCGCACCCAAAAATATAGACGTCCACGAAATCAACAATATTGTTTTAATACTTTTAAGAAATATAAACCCACCAAAGCTTTGCAATGGCACTCGACTTGCCGTAAAAAAAACAATGGAAAACCTAATAGAGGCCACAATCTTGACAGGGCCTTTTGAGGGTGAGGCTGTTCTTATTCCTCGCATTCCCATGATTCCAACGGATCTGCCTTTTCAATTTAAAAGATTGCAATTCCCAATTCGATTAGCATTTGCAATCACCATTAACAAAGCTCAAGGTCAATCATTAGAAAAATGTGGTATAGATCTTAATACTGATTGTTTTTCCCATGGACAATTGTACGTTGCATGTTCGAGGGTCGGTAAACCTGACAATCTATTTATATGCAGCGACAATTGGACAGCGAAGAATGTTGTATATTCGCAAGTTTTACGCAGTTAATTTGTATTTTGGAACCAAATGAAGCGGTTAATTATCCATCTGAATTTTTAAATTCCATAGATCCTTCAGGGTTTCCACCACACGTGCTACAACTAAAAATAGGCGTACCAATAATACTTTTAAGAAATATCAACCCACCAAAGCTTTGCAATGGCACGCGACTTGCCGTAAAAAAAACAATGGAAAACCTAATAGAGGCCATATGAGGGTGAGGCTGTTCTTATTCCTCGCATTCCCATGATTCCAACGGATCTGCTTTTTCAATTTAAAAGATTGCAATTCCCAATTCGATTAGCATTTGCAACCACCATCAACAAAGCTCAAGGGCAATCACTAGAAAAATGCGGTAGAGATCTTAATACAGATTGCTTTACCAATGTACAATTGTATGTTGCATCTTTGAGGGTCGGTAAACCTGACAATCTATTTATACGCACAGACAATGGGACAGCGAAGACTGTTGTATATTCACAAGTTTTACGTAGTTAATTTGTATTGTATCTATCTATCTATCTATCTATATAAAAACGAGTTGTGTGTACGCATGTTTGTTTGTTTGTAAAAAGAGCGTTTGCATATGACGTCATTATTAGTACATACGGCTTTGTATATGGACAGACAATGGGAAAGCCAAGAATGTTGTATATTCGCAATTTTTACGTAGTTTGAAACACATATATAAATCTATCTATATTCGCAGGTGGGACACAGGGACACAACTACAATGGCGCGTAACTAATATGGCGCGTAACGACTTACGCGCGCGGGGGGGCTTGGGGGGGCGCGAAGCGCCCCACCAACTAGGTGTTGGGGTGGCGCGAAGCGCCACCCCAACAGCTAGTTTTACATAAAAATATTAGGAATACTGTTAAAACAGAGTTTGCACCAGTTATGGGTTGAAGCAACGTTAAAAAAAGACTAGCACAAAAAATTTCTGTGTTTCAATACTTTTGGAAAGTGACGAGGTAGTCGAGAAAAATGTTCAACGGACACAAAGAAATAAAATCAAGTTTCAGACCCCTGGTAATAACCAAAACACAATCTTTCAATGTGTTTTCTATCTTTTGACCTTATAATCAGTATTTGTTTTAATCCAATCAGAAATGTAATATTTTTTCATCAAATTTATTATATATATATATATATACTAGCTGTTGGGGTGGCGCTTCGCGCCACCCCAACACCTAGTTGGTGGGGCGCTTCGCGCCCCCCCCAAGCCCCCCCGCGCGCGTAAGTCGTTACGCGCCATATTAGTTACGCGCCATTGTAGTTGTGTCCCTGTGTCCCATCTGTGAATAGAGATAGATATAAATATATGTTTTTAACTACGTAAAACATGCGAATATACAACATTCTTCGCTGTCCCATTGTCTGTGCATATAAATAGATTGTCAGGTTTACTGACTCTTGAACATGCAACATATAATTGTCCATGGGAAAAACAATCCGTATTCAGATCTATACCTCATTATTCTAATGATGTGTCCCTGTGTCCTGGTCGTCATTTATATTCCCTGTGTCCCGGTCGTCATTTGTGTCCCGGTGTCCCAGTTTGTAATTTCTCTTTGAGTGTCCCGGTCGTCATTTATATTCCCTGTGTCCCGGTGCCCCGGTCGTCATTTGTGTCCCGGTGTCCCGGTCTGTAATTTCTATTCGAACAATCCCTGTGTCCCGGTCGTCATTTATATATCCTGCCTGTGCCCCCGGCGTCCCCGTTGTAGTTGTGTCCCTGTGTCCCGGTCGTCATTTATATTCCCTGTGTCCCGGTCGTGATTTGTGTCTGGGTGTCCCAGTGTGTAATTTCTCTTTGAGGTTCCCGGTCGTCACTTATATTCCCTCTGTCTCGGTCGTCATTTGTGTCCCGGTCTGTAATTTCTCTTTGAGTGTTTTTTCTTTTTAGTTTTTTTTTAGTTTTTTACCTTTTTTCTTTTTTCAGTTTTCTTTTTCTTCTTTATTTTTCAGCGTCACTATGAAGTACATATCGACGAACCTTTGTTTTTTTAACTTAAATCTGGTAGGCATTGATGACCTTATCCAAGTCAAAATCCCAAACCCAATCATCATCGCTATCATTTTCAGTTTTGATATGTTTTGACTCTCGCTGTCCAGGTGGATTTTCATCTAACTGCGCGGTTTTGCGTTCTTTAGCCGCAAGCCTGTTTTCTTGCTGTTCTTGTGATTCCTCGGAACGCTTTCTTTTCTTACTTTCTCTATCAGCAGCAAGTTTTTTGGCATAAACTCTTTGAGCAGCTTCCTCGGCTGTTGCCATTGTAGGTTCTTCAGTCATTTTACAATTAAACATTTTTCCGTGAACAAATGTCTTAAATACCGTTAATGACGTCACCGTCATAGCAAAAATGACGACAACTAACTTCATGACGTCAGTCGACACAGAAACATGACGTCACCTGACAGACAGACAGACACACAGACAGACAACTTATTTATATATATATATATATATATATATATATATATATATATATATATATATATATATATATATATATATATATATATATATATATATACTTATATATATACTTATATATATACTTATATATATACTTATATATATATATACTTATATATATATATACTTATATATATACACTATATATATATACTTATTTATTTTCATTTATTCCTATGAGTGTGCTATTATCGAGCTTCCTGTAGAAATATAATAAAGCTCAACTGCAATAAAGTTCATTTATGTCAAACAAAAATGATATATTTTGTGATTATTTCCTATTCATAGTTTCAGCTTTACATAAGGGGCCCAAAAACACGAAGGGCATCAAATTACTTTAAACTCAATGGCAATGGTCGAATGTCTTAACAATCCTAGTATATTTGAAAAAATATGATATGCCTGAACGTTCCACCCAGCTTTTATGAAAGCAAAACAGTAATGCATAAGAGAACGAACAATTTTATTTATTCTATAAAAACTCAAATATAAACTTATTTCTTCCATAAGTAAGAATAAGATTCAGTTGAAAATCCATCATCAAAATCTTCAATTATTTCCACACGCTTCTTAGGCTTTCTTTTTTCAAGTCGCAATCGCCTTTCCTCTTCTGTCAGCGTTGTCAGATCAAAAGGTAACTAAAAAGAAAATATGAATAAATTTCTATAATAATTCTGTGTGAATACAATTTTTCTTTTACAGTTTTCAGCAATTAAGAAGGAAAAATTGCCTGGTTTAGCTTGAATAAGTTCTTGCGGTTGTCTTTTCCTTCTTCGTTTCTCGCATATGCATGCGTCAGCACCAACATGATTTTAAAACACTTTCTTTGTTCTACTAGGCCAAATCGTTCACTCTTCTGAATATCTAAAGTTGACATGTACAGCAGCACTGAAGAGTATTATATCAAACAGTTAGTGGTAACGAACTGTAGTAAGGAGCGACCCGGCTCAATAGTAACCGAAACTCTAAAAAATGGAATTTTGATACCAATAGTTACATAAAAAAAAATCGCATTTTAATGCTGATTTTAAATATATAAGTTTCATCAAGATTAGTCTTACCCATCAAAAGTTATTTGCCTGAGAAGTTATTTGCCATAGAAAATTTGCCTTATTGTAGAAAATAGGGGGAAACACCCCCTAAAAGTCATAGAATCTTAACGAAAATCACACCATCAGATTCAGCGTATCAGAGAACCTTATTGTAGAAGTTTCAAGCTCCTATCTACAAAAATGTGGAATTGTTGCATTTTTTTGCCAGAAGACAGATCACGGATGCGTGTTTATTTGTTTTTTGTTGTTGTTTTTTTCCCCCGGGGTGATCGTATCGACTGAGTGGTCTTAGAATGTCGCGAGAGGGCTCATTCTAACGGAAATTAAAATTTCTAGTGCCCTTTTTAAGTGACCAAAAAAATTGGAGGGCACCTAGGCCCCCTCCCACGCTCATTTTTTCCCAAAAGTCACCAGATCAAAATTCTGAGATAGACATTTTGTTCATAGTCGAAAAACTTTATAACTGTGTCTATGGGGATGACTTACTCCCCCGCATTCCCCGCGGGAGGGGCTGCAAGTTACAAACTTTGACCTGTGTTTACATACAGTAATGGTTACTGGGAAGTGTACAGACGTTTTCAGGGGGATTTTTTGGTTTAGGGGGGATAGTTGAGGGGGGGGGGATACGTGGGAGATATTTCCATGGAGGAACTCTAGCATTATTTGAAAAAACAATGAAGAAATAAATATGAAAAGTTGTTTCTACTGAAAGTAAGGAGCAGCATTAAAACTTAAAACGAACAAAAATTATTACGCATATGAGGAGTTTACCTCCTCGTATGACCTCATTCTTTACGCTAAAGTATTTTTAGCAATTTCAACTATTTATTCTACGGCCTTTGTGATTCAGAGGTCATTCTTAAGGATTTGGGACAAAATTTAAGCTTTAGTGTAAAGAGCGAGGTATCGACGAGGGTTGAACCCCCTCATATACGCAATAAAACATACGAATATAGAAGTTCGTTACGTAAGTTAATTCGTAAGTTACGTATATTTTTTACCAATGAAAACGTTCGTAAAAAATTAAAAGTTCTAGTTGCCTTTTTAAGTAATCAAAAAATTGGTGGGCAACTAGGCCTCCTCCCTCGCTCCTTTTTTCTCAAAATCTTCCGATTAATTGCAATTAATTAATATGCAAATTCCGTTTTAATTATTTATGTGCGCAGAGCCAAGATCAAAACATGCATTAATTCAAAAACGTCCAGAAATTAAATAAAAAAAACAAGTTTTCTTAAATGAGTAAGGAGCAACATTAAAACTTAAAACGAACAGAAACTACTCCGTCTATGAAAGGGGCTGCTTCCTCATCAACGTCCCGCTCTTTACGCTAAAGTTTTTTACTGTTTTAAAAAGTAGAGTTGAGAGAAAGAGTCAATCTTTAGCGTAAAGAGCGAGGCGTTGAGGAGGAAAAGCCCCTTTCATATACGGAGTAATGTCTGTTCGTTTTATGTTTTAGTGTTGCTCTTTACTTTCATTCAAAAAACTTGTTTTTTTATTTAATTCACTTTAAAAACTAACTTTATTTTGTATGTCGCCAAGGTCAAAAGAAGCCGAAGGAATGCAAGGCAAATGCAACAGAGTTGCCACAGAGAATTTAACAATATTTCAAGGTTCATAAACCTAAAATTCAAAGGTTAAAAAAGGCCCAAGATGTTAAATAATAATAATGTAAGGGGGGTAATCTTTAGTATATGTGCCCTTTTCTCAAGATCTTGGGGGAAAACCCTAAATAGTGGAAGCCCTAAAATTCACCATTTTCATAGTTGCCTCTGTAACTGAGATGACTACTCCACTGCACACTATTGTACACTTAGATCATCTAAAAGCAATTTCGACGGTGAATCGGCGTCAAACATTAAGAAGATAGGTATTGAAGCTACACAGTGCCAAGTGGACAATAATAAATCGCATTCACTTGAAAAGATTTGATCTGGAACTTGGAGGATGGATCTTCTTCAAAATGATGGCAGTGAAAAAGGAAATTGCTTATGTTGCTATTCAGCAGCTTACCGGCCAATACGGGGAAAAAAAACTGCTGAATTAATTTTTTTTTGAGGAATCCTATTTTTAATAGCATTTTTATCAGGATAGCTGCTAATCTTCCCACAACAGCCATTTCTACCTGCTAAACCTTGTATTGCTCTCGACAAGTGAAGGCAAATGCCAGTCTTGAAAAAAAGAAGCTCTAGAGGCAGCTTCTTTTAACAGTACTGGGGTCCCTATATTTTTCCCACATGCAAATGCAAGTGAAGGCAAATGCCAGTTTTGAAAAAAAGAAGCTCTAGAGGCAGCTTCTTTTAACAGTACTGGGGTCCCTATATTTTTCCCACATGCAAATGCAAGTGAAGGCAAATGCCAGTTTTGAAAAAAAAGAAGCTCTAGAGGCAGCTTCTTTTAACAGTACTGGGGTCCCTATATTTTTCCCACATGCAAATGCAAGTGAAGGCAAATGCCAGTTTTGAAAAAAAAGAAGCTCTAGAGGCAGCTTCTTTTAACAGTACTGGGGTCCCTATATTTTTCCCACATGCAAATGCAAGTGAAGGCAAATGCCAGTTTTGAAAAAAAGAAGCTCTAGAGGCAGCTTCTTTTAACAGTACTGGGGTCCCTATATTTTTCCCACATGCAAATGCAAGTGAAGGCAAATGCCAGTTTTGAAAAAAAAGAAGCTCTAGAGGCAGCTTCTTTTAACAGTACTGGGGTCCCTATATTTTTCCCACATGCAAATGCAAGGGAAGGCAAATGCCAGTTTTGAAAAAAAAGAAGCTCTAGAGGCAGCTTCTTTTAACAGTACTGGGGTCCCTATATTTTTCCCACATGCAAATGCAAGTGAAGACAAATGCCAGTTTTGAAAAGTTTTGAAAAAAAAAGAAGCTCTAGAGGCAGCTTCTTTTAACAGTACTGGGGTCCCTATATTTTTCCCACATGCAAATGCAAGGGAAAGCAAATGCCAATTTTGGAAAAAAAATGAAGCTCACAGGACTGACTCCCTATATTTTTAACAGAGGCAAATGCAAGGGAAAGGAAATGCCAATTTTAGAAAAAAGAATGAAGCCTAGAGGCGGCTTCTTTTAACAGGACTGGCTCCCTATATTTTTAACAGAGGCAAATGCAAGGGAAAGGAAATGCCAGTTTTAGAAAAAAGAATGAAGCCTAGAGGCAGCTTCTTTTAACAGTACTGAGCTCCCTATATTTTTAACAGAGGCAAATGCAAGGGAAAGGAAATGCCAGTTTTAGAAAAAAGAATGAAGCTCTAGAGGCAGCTTCTTTTAACAGGATTGGCTCCCTATATTTTTAACAGAGGCAAATGCAAGGGAAAGGAAATGCCAGTTTTAGAAAAAAGAATGAAGCCTAGAGGCAGCTTCTGTTAACAGCACTGGGCTCTATATTTTTTCCACAATATATTCATCAGGATAAATGGTAATCTTCTTCCACTGGCCATTTCGATGTGCTAAACTCATGACGTTCACTTTTTAACAATCTTAGTTTTGAACCAAACAGTCGAGAGGAAAGTGCTTTCTTTTGTTATTTAACTTTAAAGAAATGACGTCAATATGGCTTTTGTTAAGCTGAAATTCTCATCCTACAGCGTTTTGTTTCTTGGGCAGGGCTTTGCTGAATGGTTTTTATTAGTCCTAGCTTAATAGGGACTACATGGGAGCAGAACAACGAGATGAGCAGTGGTTTTGTTGAGTATGTTCTTAATAACATTTTTTAGTACAGAATTTCTAGCGGACAGAGAGGAATATTATTGTTAATATGGATGAAAATTCTGCATGACTTTTGATCCTGTGCATGGCTGAATTCATCAGGACATGTACAACAGGGTCTTCTGATGTTTAAATACATTAGGATGAAAATTTGAGAAAAAAATTCCAGGAACAGTTGAATACTAAACTTGAAAGTTTAAAATTTGACAATGTGGAAGATGGGTGGAATAATTTCAGAAAAACAATTTGTGAAGTTGCTGATGGTGTCCTAGGGAAGAGTGCTAAGACTGCAACTAGGAATATTAGTGAAAAAGCTTTAGGTTCAATAGACAGTACAAGGGGTTTGTATAAGAGCTATCTGAGTGATAGGTCGTATGAAAACAATAGGAATGTAAAGAAAGTGGAGAAAGCATTAAAATATGAACTAAGGAGATGTGAAGTGAAGGCGATGGATAAAATTGCTGAGGATCTGGAAGATGCGGCTAGACGGCATAATAGTAAAATATTATACTGGCATGTTAATAAACTGAAAGGGAGAAGCCAATCCGGACAAGTCCCAGTTAAAGATAGAAATGGGGCCACAATTAGTGATAATGAAAAAGTTAAAGAAAGATGGGTGGAACATTTTGAGAATGTGCTAAACCAAGATACAGTTGCAGGAAAAGATATAGATGAAAATGAAAAAGTTTGTGATACCTTGGATGTGAAGGAAGATTTGTTTAGTGAGGAAGAATTAGCGACAGTACTAAAAGGATTAAAAAATAATAAGGCCCCAGGTGCTGATAGTATGATTAATGAGTTTCTTAAATATAGTGGCTCTGAGGTTAGGAATAAGCTACTGAAGACTATGAACATGATTTTTGAAAAGGGGGAAGTACCCAATGATTTTAGGAAAACCTTAATTAAACCACTGTATAAGAAAGGTGACAAGAGTGAGTGTCATAATTATCGAGGCATTAGTCTGGTCTCTGTAGGTAGCAAATTACTGAGTAATATGATACTTTTTAGACTGAGACATGCGTAGACAAAGTTTTAAGGGAAGAACAATGCGGTTTTAGAAAAGGTAGAGGATGTGTCGACCATGTTTTCACTCTTAGGTTAAAAATTGAGAAGTCCCTTCGTTGTCAAACACCTTTGGTCCTCAGTTTTATCGATTATGAGCAAGCTTTCGATTCTGTTGATAGAAGAGCGTTAACAAAGGTCTTATCGTTATATGGTATACCAGAAAAATACATTAAAGTGATTTGCGCTATGTACGAGAATAATACTGCTGCGGTTAAGGTAGGAAATGAGGTTAGCAACTGGTTTTGTATTAAATCAGGAGTTAAGCAGGGTTGTGTTCTATCCCCCTTTATATGAATCATTTTGATGGACTTCGTCTTAAGGAGCACAGGAAAGGCAATTGGAGACCATGGAATCAAATGGGGAGGAAGAACGCTCCTGGACTTAGATTATGCTGATGATTTAAGCATATTAGATGAAAGTGTGAGCAAAATGAATGAATTTTTAGACGTTTTACGAGTTCAGGGTGCTAAAATAGGCTTGAAAATCAATGTTAAGAAGACTAAGTCACTAAGGCTAGGAATAAGTGAAGATGAACAGGTGACATTAGGTAACGAAAAGATTGATCAGGTTAGGAGCTTCAGTTACCTTGGTAGTATTATTAGTAAAGATGGTGGGAGCAGTGAAGATGTTAAAGGTAGAATAGCAAAGGCTCAGGGTGTTTTTTCACAGTTAAAAAATGTCTAGAAGAATAGAAAGATAAGTCTACAAACCAAGATTATAATATTGGAAGCTACAGTGATGACAGTGGTCAAATATGGCTCTGAAACATGGGCACTCCGAAAAGCAGATGAAAATTTACTAGATGTTTTCCAGAGAAATTGCCTACGGATTGTTCTGGGTACCCGGCTGACTGACCGTATGTCAAACAGTAGGTTACACGAAAAGTGTGGTTCAATCCCGCTTCCTGGGGCTATAATGAAAGAAAGGTTGAGATGGCTAGGCCACGTTCTACGGATTGAGGATGACAGATTACCGAGGGTTGTCCTTTTTTGGCCAACCGTCTGGGGCTACACGAAAAGCAGGTCGTCCTTGTCTGGGTTGGGAGGATGTCATAAATAAAGATTTAAAGGAAATAGGAACTTCCTGGGAGGGTGTAGAGGGAGGCTTTAAATAGATTAGGCTGGAGGAGCTGTGTTGGCCTCAGGCGGCTTGGTGCTGCAGTGAGTTAGTAGTAGTAGTAGTAGTAGTATGTTTACACGTCCTCTGAACTTATATGTGTGTAACATACACTGAAACATTGTTTATAAACAGGAAAAGAGAAATATTAACTTATAAAAGCCCTGAAATTAAAGTTCCTTGCAGTACTTGCTATTCCTCCCCCCAAGAAATTTCCTGGCGAGGGTCAAGAAACCCCACCTTGCCTTTTCCATCTCTATTAATATTTAATGCTACAACGAAAAAGATGGCCTTAATTAGGGTGACACTATTACACCCCCCACCACCCGAACAAACAATAAAGCCGTAGACCGAAAATATTACCGGGATTCAAGAGTGATTGTATATCACTTTCTATCTGGGCAACCCACCCACTTCCCCAACACTCAATCTATATTTATATGTAGGTTCAATGAGAGTAAAGATGTTTGGGCATTTAAATACACTTTTTGAGGCTATCCCACCTCCCACCAACAAGATAACCCACAGCCCCTCCTTAATAATAGCTGCACTTACAAATTAGTCTATGTAATATTAGGAAATATAAAGCACATCATTTTAGTTAAGTAAATATAAGAAACATACTTCTGCAATAAGAATGAAGGTATCATCCCGCATCACCCCTAATTAGTCTTAGTCTCAATGAAGAGAGATAATAAATTAATTCCTAAGCCCCCGTATCCCTTAAAATATTTATCTAAAGGCTCGTGGAGAATTAGCAAGTTTAGGCATTGAAATGCAGTCTTCTAGGCATCTAGCACCCGCCTAAAGAATGACCCACCGCCCCTGCTTCATAATATACGTTGTGTAATTATACATTAGTGAACACAATCAGAGCCAACGCTCTAGTGGTGCAAGCCTATAGACAAGAGCTATAAGGCTTCAATGTTTTCCTGTTGTAATTTTTTTTTCCAAAGCCACTTCATATAGAAGGGATGGCTGTATAAACTTTAGATGGGGCACATTCGGCTGGAAATTGCAATCCAGTGCCCTTTTAAGAGTCAAAAGTGATCAAAGGGGAACCAACTCCTCTCCCATGCCCCTTATACGATACAAAGTTTGAGATAGCCAGTCTGTTGAAATAGCCAGATAGTCTGTCCATACATCATTTCAAGGGCAGAACCAAGGTAAATAGTCATAAAACTAAGGGATACCAAATACAAGTCTTTGGATATAAGTTTGATAAAAAATCATGGTGGAATATATTATTTTCTAGTAGACCTACTTGCCCATGAATTATAATTAAAAAAAAACCTGCATAATTTGAAATGTTTCAGCTTCAAGAAAGTAATAATAGACTTTTTCAATGGGATGGACAGAGAGAGGCACAGGGTAAAATTAAGAGTGTCATATTATATTCAAGCTGTACTAAAAAGATTCCTGAGGATCCCTACACCGTAATCAAATACCCAAACCCACTCAAATTTTTTTCTGAAGGATCCTCCATGAAAATTTGGCCTAAAAAGCCCTTTGATACTTTTGGACGCATTTCCTTAAAAATTCCCTGATACCCTCCCCACCCTAAGGGTCAGAAATATAGGCATCTATTTCTCTAAAAAAAGTCACACCATAATTAGTCACAAAATAATAAGTAATTACCTTGATAATGCTTCTGGGCTCATAATAGCGAATATTGAAAGACGATCCATCTGGATTTACAACAACAGTTGGGTACATTCGTTTATAAACAAGCCTTCCAATTTTACAAATAGTCGCTCTATTGGAGTTAAACGCACGAATTTGAGTCACAGAAACTTGTACCACTTGATTCAACATGTTCACCTAAAAACAGAAACAATAGTTTTGATGTAACACAATTAGGTTGAAATGGAGACACTTCAAAATAGGAACTTTATAAAACACGATAACAATGCACACATGTAGTCACCATCAAACTTTGGTCTCATAGTTTTGAGAAAGAGCAGCTCGCTTTAAAACGTCAACAGAAGAGTTACTATTCCGCCTTTCCATTTCTCTTAGCAGAGCAAGTCTTGCAATTTCATAACTATTAACAATCTCTTCTAGTTCTTGCTTATAAAGTCTTTTCATCATGTTGTCATATGCATCCAGTTCGGGTAATCTAAATAGTTCCCATTTTAGTTTATAATCAAGCTCTGTAGGGGCTTTAGCATAAACTTTTAACCAATAAGGTACCTCTTCGTTTAGGTATGGGTTTGCCGGGACTAACACATTATGCTGGTGAAAGTTATGATTATGTAAAGGGGGTCTCTCCCAAGCAGTGAGCAGGCTTTGGATTCCAGACATATCTGGCAGCGCATGGGTGCTCATATTGAAGTTCTCTAGTGATGTTATTAACATAGTAAACACCAAATTCTGGACTGTCGACCTTCTCCCATCCTGTTGGTAACCCCTCCTTTTCCAAAGGATGGCTCCAGTGTGTTGTCTGAGTGTTATGGTCAATATAAAACTTTTTTCCATTGGCTGTATAATCCACTGACCAACCTGGTGGTAACGGTAATGAGTCTAAATTTCCCTGAGATAAAAAGTGCGGATTTCGTTTCTGGAAACTAATTGGCTGGTATGAAACACCTGAATTATGTCTAAAAAGTGCATTATTAATTGGCTGATACTTAAAATCACTGCGGTTAATTTGTGGCTCAGATATTGCTTTAAAAGGTCTATAGTGTGGCACTTGTTGCGTGTGCTTATTAAAAGAGGCAGCAAGTGATATTTCTTCTGGTTCGATGTCAGCAACCTCTGCATAATCACCATAGGACTCCCGCTGCACTGATGCGAAATTTGATGACTTTGTCCCTGTGTTTGATGGAGCTGATACTGGATATGCTTGTCTTTTTGCAGTGAAATTGTCTAAAAGCTTTTCTGTGTACCCACTTTCCTTTTTTATGTACTTTCCAGCAACCTCGTTTCTAATGACACTCTTATGGAGGTCTTTCTTCTTGGAAAGCATGCTGAAAAAAAGAGTTGCTGCTAAAGAATCTGTGAAAACAATAACACTTCTAGCTATAGGTACAATGCCTGGAAGATACAACTCTAAGAGATAGCACTCTCAATACTTAAAGCAATGTGAAAAAACATAATATCATTCCACATACATAATTGAATTTGGCCTTATTCTGTCAACAAGGCACTCACGCAAGGATGGCGTTAGAGCACCTTCCAATAAATCATCAATATTTTATGGCTACCCTGAAACTTACTAGTTTCATCCTTCAATTCACTTTTTTTTGTATTCCCCCCTCCCAAAAAAAAAAAAAATAATAAGATCTTGTCTTTTATCTAATGTTTTTATCAGAATTTTTCTTTCGCATTCATTATTAGTTTTTTCAATAGAAATTCTATGTAATGAGGAAGGTTCATCCTCTTTTTGATCATCCTATAGCGATTCTCAGAATATTTTTGACCAGCTTTGTTGTGATTCCCCAATCCACCCCCTACTACATATGGACAAGGATAAGAACTCCAAGACTAACAAGGCATAAAAATCATAATCTTTCGGATTAGACCTAGGGGAGACCAAATCACCTTTACGTCCATCCAAATTCACAAAATAAAGGTCCTCGACAAATTTCGAGACAAAAATTGACACTAAACTTGCTGGTGAATTAGTATTTTTAACTCCAAAAGTCCCACTTTATGTGGAATATGAAGAAAAGTTTCATTATTATTATTGGCAAAGTAGGCCAAGTTATGTTTATTACCTAGTACGATCACGTTTTGTCGACAAAGGCTAACGGACTATCAAAGATTGTGCCTTTGGGCCATCCACCTAGGACAAAAACACGGGCAGGTGGTGGGAAGAGGTCATAAGGAAGGATTTAAAGGAAATTGGAGCTCCAAGGAAGGGGATAGAGTGAATCTTTGAATATAGTCGAATGAAAGAATAGTATGCGCAGGTGCGTTGGCCTTGGGCAGCTTGGTGCTGGGGTACGTTGTTAGTAAGTGGGAGTATATAATAGTTAGAGTCCACCTGGTAAAACGGCAGTAGAAACAGAATGAGAAAATGATACTTTTGACCTTAAAAATTGATGGTAAATAGGGCTGTAGTTTTGTATTATTCCACAAAAGAAATGTTGAAAGTCGTAAAACATACTTGGATATGGTAAAAGGCTAAAAAAGGGCTAAATCTAATATAAATATGAAGTGAGTTAAATTAATGTTATGTCTTTAATTCGGACTTTAGCACACTTCAACAGGCCCTATTCACAAAAATGTATTCAATGTTGTGCACAAACTTCAAACGAAAATTCAAATTCTACAGAAATACTAGCATCATTTTACAGGCCCTATTCACAACAATGTAAATTGTTACTGGTATTGTTTCTGCACGATTTAGTGACGTCACTAATAAAAAAAAAATACTTTCATCAAAAGAAAAGTAAAGAGAAAAACTAAAGACCTAAAGGGAGCAGAAAACAAAGTCATTTTATTAAGTAATGATCAATGGATCAAAGATTTTTTATAGGCAGGGGGGGGGGGGCTTGGGTCAAGAAACGAATTAAAGTAGATACGGCGAAATAACAAGGAATTTTCCCGTGTGTGTGTGTGTGTGTATTTTTTTGTTCTTTTTTTTAATAAGCTAAGAGCAATTGTACCAGCAGAACCCATTTGGGGATTCACATCAGAACAAGCTATTGTATCTCAACCAATTTTGGATAAGTGTCTTTGAGCAACACCTTTTCGTATTTTGCACTCAATCTGACCTATGTTGTATGAAAGGGCCCCTAGATACTCAAGAAGACGTATACTCATCTCAAGTAGAGGCAGTCATCAAGACATGTATGTTATAATTTTAATAGATCAAATACCAATATTCCCCCTACCTATCCAAAAATTAACTAAAACCAAGCCTTTATCTTACAGGCCTATCATGATTGCTCCTATGTTGGGAAAAGTAATAGAGAACATGATGTATAATCAACTTTTATAGTTTTTTGAGATAAACAATATGATACCCCAACTGGTTTCAGGAAATACCATTCCTCAACTGATGATTTTGTCTACTTAACAAATTTAATAAGTGAGTGCTTCTCCAAGAACAATATTCTTGCTGCTGCATTTTTAGATTTTGAAGTAAATATGACAATTTTAGCCACCAGACACTTAGTGTCAAACTTTTAAGTCTTGGTTTACCCCTAAAGTTACTGTATGTATGTATTTATTGTTAACCCGGCAAAAAAGGGTACACAGACGGAGTACAGGAAATAAAATAAAAGAAAAGAAAAAGCGACACTACCAAAGTAACTTACATACACACGCATATAAAAAAGAAACAGTATAAAATTAATCTACATAAGTAAAGATTGCCATTCGTGTTTTAACGTAATCAGCTGTTTTTCATAAATGGTAATGACCAATTGAACGGCGATGGATGGGTCAATTACCCCATATTGCTAGATGATCTTAGTATTTCTGTTCCATATTGGGAGCTGGAGTAGGAATTTGGCGTAACAGAAATAGGTAGAGCGAATTTCTATTTTATCTTTCTCGTAATAACTTCCAAAATGGTGCCGAATAAAGAACATGTGGTAAACATATAGAGGTAAATCGACGACCTAGTAGATGACGATTTAAATTAGGTTTAGCATAAACGATACCAGCATAACTTGTTCGGATCTTCTTATTATATGTTTTACTAGCAGCGAACGACTAGATTTCAAGCTATCAACTATGGGTAAACCAAGGTAAGTAATGGGTTGTGAAGGCATAACATCATGATTTCCCAGTCTTATTGACAGGGTATGCTTAGAATTTTTCCGGTTGAATAGCTACACTTCACTTTTACTTAAATTAAAATCTAGATCGATATTACCAGATGAATTCTGTAATAGGGCAAAATTTTCCTCTAGACGTGTCAACATTCTGGCAATGTTTATAACGTCATCCGCAAAACCGATTAACGATACATCTTTACCATTGTAAATACAAAATTGTTTAACTCCCGCTTGGGTTCTGATTACACTAAAATTAAACAAATCAGGAGAATGAGAGACCCTTGTTTGATCCCTTTGTGTACATACATTAGTTTTGCAGTGACCCTAATCTTAAGATTTAGTCTAACATTTAGACGGTCATACAAATTACGTATTACTTGAATAACACAGGTACTAACCTGTGGGTATTTGGTTCGAATGCTCGAACCAAATGCCCTTTAAACACCATACTGACCTTAGGTCAAACTTTCTTAACTATTATGTGCATCAAGCAAAATATTTGCTAATGCATTTAGGACATGCATGCAGCCTAGTTCAGGCTGAAAACCGAACTGGTGGGACGACATTTTACATTTAAAGTTGTTCTCACTGGTTATCAGAAGTTCAAACAGCTTAGAGAGTATGGATGAAAACGTGATTGGTCTATAAGAGGATGGTAATCCAGTGGCTTTCCTTTTTTAAGAATGGGCACAGTAAAACCTAAACAAAATAGATCAGGGACAACACCTTGATGCATCACAATCTGGTAGATAACGGATAGATGTTCAAATAATATATTACTGCCATGTAAAAGATGTAGGGCACACAAGTTGTTGGCTCCTCTTGAAGATTTTTTTTTTTTTTTTTTTTTTTTTTTTTTATACTGGAACACTACATCAGAACTAGAGACCAGAAGAGTGTTATGCTCCTTTGGTATAACACTATCGAGCTGAGTTTTAAAATTGCGGTTCTTAGACTCTTCAAGATGTTTGAGTTAGTCCACAAAGTACTAGACCCATGTGTTCTCACTGATGTCCGATACCTTTTCATTATTTGCCTCCCGATGTTTAGAGTGGAGCTTCCGTAATTGGTTAGGGTTTTCTAGGATCTCTTCCGCATTTTCTTTTTGGAGATATAGTCGATGATTTGTGACTTCTTTTTTAAAACGGCATTTTGTGAGCAGGCAAATATTACTCACTATACCAGATTTTGGGCGATCACATTCGTTCCATAATTTAAGCCAGAATTTTGCCACATCTTTTGCTTTCACGAGTTCACTATTTTTTTTACCATCTTTTCACATGGGTATTCACCCTGAAGTCTTTTATTTGGAACGGCGGATTTTTCGGCAGAACTTAAAGCATAGGATATTTGTACTAAGTAAATATTGAGTTCAATGACAGTTTCGTGGTATGGCAATGTAGAGTTCATTTGAAGCAGGTGGAAGGGGTTTTTAGTTTTTGAAGGATCGCATCACAACTAGTTTTATATAGTTCCTTGTCAACATTATCCCAATAGCTATATGATCTCCATTTGCCATTGACTTTTCACTGCAGGAGTTTGAAGTAGGGAGGAGGAAGGATAGCAGTAGGTGGTCCTTCAGCACCAACTGAAACCATAATATTACTACAACCTTGAGAGTACAAGACATTATCCAGGTTTGATACATTATGGGCAACGATTATGAACGAGTATGGTTGTCTTTCTTTAATAAATTGTATCTGGTATAACTCCCATCAAGGTCTCACTTCTTGAGCTATGGTTATCTTACAAATTGTAGTTGAAGTCACCGATTATCATCACTTGAAGACCAGCCATTTGTTGTTTTTTCAGTTCCCTGCCAATTTTCTTACATGCAAGAGCATTTTTTTTGCTCTGATCTTTCATCACCATAGTCAGGTGGGAGGTATAAACTGATAGTTACAAGGCTGTTAATCTTGCTCACTTGATGGAACGCATTTTGAGTAAGGATTTGCGGTAAAGAAGAGATATTCTGACTCAAAATAACTGCAAGGCCTCCAGAGGGGCAACCCTAGGAATCAGATTTAGATGCAGGTTGGATGAAGTAATGTAGATAGGAAGAGAATTTCAGAATGTTCGTGTTATTTACAGCCAAAAAAGGCTCCTCTAGGCATATTATATCATATTTAGTTGAAACATCAGATATAAAGGCTATATGGTCCAGCACTTTATCATTCATATTCCAAGAGAAAATACAGCACATCATTTTGTGGATTGAAGGGGAACAGTGGACATATTTCGAGGGCAAGCTGCATGGTAGCAGGTGTGTTTGTTGGATCCACAGTTCAAGCATTAACGAGGTAGCTTGCATGGGTTTTCCTTCGTCCTTACGTTATCTAAGCTCCCACACACTCCACACTTTTCTTGATTGGTACAGTCTTTGGCCAGATGTGATTTTTAATGACAACGGTAACATCTTCATGGTAGGAGTCGCAATTCTTCAATTTTAAAGGGTTCTAGGCTGATTTTCAGTGGTTGGGCAATAGCTTGTAATATATCGTTTTTGCTGGAAAAGTACCATTTATGAGCTCAGGTCTCACTATAGCGTGTGGCTTTTTCACTACCTCGAATTAAACTAGGTAATTCTTGTTCAGATACAGATTCAGGAGTTCGCTTAACTATGCCGATGTACTGGGGCTCCTTAACTTACGTCTCGATTTTATGTTGTGATGACATAGCTTTTGCGATTGCTTTGGCAGAAGCCAGAGAATCGGTGATTAACCTCCGGTGAGTTCGGTTACTTTTCAGCAACATAGAGTCAGTTTGGACCTGAGTTGGACACAGGTTTTTAATAAACTCCTTTCGAGTACTAGGGGAGACCAGCGAAGTAGGGGGATTTTTCACAATGACAGAGTATACAGGCATACTTGTTCCTGATTCACTCTCTCGTTTTGGGAGAGCAAAATTTTTAATATGATCGTAAATGCCGTCAAAACGACAGCACATTTCATTTATTTTGACTCGTAACGCATGCTGCTATCTCCTCTCCACACAAGGGAAATTCTTGGGAATCTGTTATTACAAACACAGGGAGCCCTTTTTTCTCCTTGGCACATGCATTAAGTATTTGTGCAATTGAATTGAATTGAATTTATTTATAACCCGTTATAATACACATGAAAAACGGAGTATAATGTGAATAAAAGAAAAGAGGAAAAAGAAAAAGAAAATGACTTAAAAGAAAGTGACAATGTCGATCACATTGTCACTATCCTTGACCAGTTTAGAGTAACGGAATCCTAGGCCAAAATTAGAGGTAATATTGACCATGATACGCTTGGTGTTAAGGATATCGTCACGACTAAAGAACTCAATTCCAAAAATGTTTGTAAATGATGAACAGTACACTAAATGAATCCTGAATTAATATAGTGAATGCTGAATAAAAATTAAATGAAGGAACCTAGGAACAAGGGAACTGTTAGGACTCCTTCAACTGTACCCTGCAATTTATGGATAGTTTAATACCGGCGGGTGCAATATGTTGCTTGTGGGAGGTTCCTTCCCCTCTTTTACTTGTTCCCAGCACACTTCTTAACGATATGCAATCAAAAATAGGGCTATAAAAAATAATGAAAAGATCTTACAGCGCCTTAATTAAATGAGCAAGAATATCCAATTATAATATAATCTGATATGTCATTTCTTGTGAAAAGTCTATAATCACAGAAGGTCACTGAATTAATTGGTAAAGGGCAGGATTATTCACAACTATAATACCAAGCCAATTGTTGTTACGAAATGACAAATTAGTTCACTTGAAAAATTCACTGGTTTAATTACGTTAAGAGGATATCTGATTTTAGATATGTTCACTCTGAACTCTGAAACAAGACAGGAGTTTTTTTTTTCAACAAGTCCTTCATTGAAAACAGATGCTCCATTGACTCTCTCCATTCAGCCTCTTGACTGAAAACTCCAACAAACAGAGACCTTCCATAGGATGCACTAGTGAACTGCCTCCTTTTCTCTCTATTCCTCTGGGACATGAGCCTCCCCCCTAATATAAAATATGTTAATGACCTAGCGTTATGGGCAACTGGCAACACCTTTGAGATTGCATGTTCAAAGTTACATAATTCCCCATTCCAGTTTGAAAAATTTTCTCAAAAATCTAGTTTACCCATTGCACCTACCAAATCTACAATCATTCAATTCCACCACAAGCATAGAACAGTTCATATCAAACTAACACTAAGCGACATCATAATCCCTGAGAATAACCACAAAAATCACCTACCGAAATTGGATTTCCACCTTCACATTAAAACAATAATATCAAAATGCTACAGGAAAATTAGAAAAATGAAAATACTATTATCTACACCTTATGGTTCTAACGGTAAAGCATTACTCCAGTTTTACAAAATTCATAAGAGACTCCAAATTGACTATGGGCTAATTGCATATGATGCTTGTGCATTGACCCAAATGCAAAAAGTTGAAACCTCACAAAATAACACAATCCACCTCGTATCTGGTCTCAGGAAGCCTGCAATTACTAAGTTTCTGCATACAGAGAGTGGTTTATCAACAACAAATGAAAGAAGAAAGTTCTTCCTAATTTATTATTTATCAACTAACAACAAAGAGAGATAAAACTAAAAAAAAGAAAAAACGTCAAACGAGACTGCAGGCAGTAGAGAGAAAAAAGATGAAATACTAAAATAACAGATATCTCGCCTGTATCTAAACTAGGCGTCCTCAGCACAAGATAAAAAAAAAACAAGAGCAAGAGCTCATATGGCACTTGTTACGAGGTCAGAAGAGCCAAGAGCTCATATGGCATGAGCTCTAGCAAAATTCTAAGAATCAATATATTGATTTAAAAGGAAAATGAGAGGATTAATGCCTGTCAGGGTTTAAAATAAGAGCTCTGAGGCACGAGTTTCTTCTAGATATCAAATTTCATTACGATCCGATCACCCATTTGTAAGTTAAAAATAACTCATTTTTTCAATTTTTCCTCTCCCTCCAGCCCCCAGGTGGTCGAATCAGGGAAACGACTGTTATCAAGTCAATTTGTGCAGGTCCTTGACACACCTACCAATTTTCATTGCCCTAGCATGTCCAGAAGCACCAAACTCGTCAAAGCACTATAAATCTAACCCAAAAGAGCAGATCCAGTCCAGTTATGTCAATCATGTATCTAGAACTTATTCTTCCCATCAAGTTTCATCCCAATCTCTCCACACTAAGCGTTTTCTAAGATTTCTGGTTTCCAAGATTTCTATTTCCCCCCTCTACCCACCCCATATGTCCCCAGATCCGATTTGAATTGAAAATAATGCATCTGAGACACAAGGTCTTTCTATGTATCAAGTCAAACAGTTCGTGGTAACAAACTGTAGTAAGGAGCGACCCGGCTCAATAGTAACCAAAACTCTAAAAAATGGAATTTTGATACCAATAGCTATATCAAAAGAATTGCATTTTAATGCTGGTTTTAAATATATAAGTTTCATCAAGTTTAGTCTTACCCATCAAAAGTTACGAGCCTGAGAAAATTTGCGTTATTTTAGAAAATAGGGGGAAACACCCCCTAAAAGTCATAGAATCTTAACGAAAATCACACCATCAGATTCAGCGTATCAGAGAACCCTATTTTGTAGAGCTCCTATCTACAAAAATGTGGAATTTTGCATTTTTTGCCAGAAGGCAGATCACGGATGCGTGTTTATTTGTTTTTTTTTTTTTTTTCCCCAGGGGTGATCGTATCGACCCAGTTATCCTAGAATGTTGCAAGAGGGCTCATTCTAACGGAAATGAAAAGTTCTAGTGCCCTTTTTAAGTGACCAAAGATATTGGAGGGCACCTAGGCCCCCTCCCACGCTAATTATTTTCCCAAAGTCAACGGATCAAAATTCTGAGATAGCCATTTTATTCAACGTAGTCGAAAAACCTTATAACTATGTCTTTGGGGACGACTTACTCCCCCACAGTCCCCGTGGGAGGGGCAACAAGTTACAAACTTTGACCTGTGCTTACATATAGTAATGGTTATTGGGAAGTATACAGGCGTTTTCAGGAGGATTTTTTTGGTTGGGGGAGGGGTTGAGAAGAGGGGGATATGCTGGGGGAACTTTCCATCGAGAATTTGTCATGGGAAAAGAAAACTTCTATGAAGGGAGAGCAGGATTTACTAGCATTATTTAAAAAAAAATTAAAAAATAAATGTGAAAAAGCTTTTTCAGCTGGAAGTAAGGAACAGCAATATAACTTAAAACAAACATAAATTATTACCCATATAAGGGGCTCACCTCCTTATGATACCTAGCTCTTTACGCTAAAGTATTTTTAGTAATTTCAACTATTTATTCTACGGCTTTTGTGATTCAGGGGTCATTCTTAATGAATTGGGATAAAATTTAAGCTTTAGTGTAAAGAGCGAGGTACTGACGATGGGGCGAATCCCCTCATATATGTAATAAAAACATGAGAATACAAAAGTTCTTTACGTAAGCTAATTTATAAGTTACGTAAATCTTTTACCAATAAAAAGATTCGTAAAAAATTAAAAGTTCTAGTTGCCTTTTTAATTAATCAAAAAATCGGAGGGCAACTAGGCTTCGCCCCCGCTCTTTTTTTCTCAAAATCATTCGATCAAAATTATGAGAAAGCCATTTAGCCCCCCCCCCCAAAAAAAAAATATGTAAATTTCGTTTTGATTATTCCTCTGCGGAGAGCCAAAATCAAAACATGCATTGATTCAAAAACGTTCAGAAATTAAATAAAAAAAACGAGTTTTTTTAACTGAAAGTAAGGAGCGACATTAAAACTTAAAACGCACAGAAATTACTTCGTATATGAAAGAGGCTGCTTCCTCATCAACGCCCCGCTCTTTACGCTAAAGTTTTTTACTGTTTTAAAAAGAAGAATTGAGAGAAAGAGTCAAACTTTAGCGTAAAGAGCGGGGCGTTGATGAGGAAGCAGCCTCTTTCATATACGAAGTAATTTCTGTGCGTTTTAAGTTTTAATGTCGCTCCTTACTTTCAGTTAAAAAAACTCGTTTTTTTTATTTAATTTCATTAAGATTTGATCAGCCATTCTTAAGATAGAAGATACCTCAATTTTCACGATTTCCCATCCCCCCCCCCAGATAGTCGAATCGGAGGAAACGACTGTTATAAAGTCAATTTGGGTAGGTCCCTGAAATGCCTACCAATTTTCATCGTCCTAGCACGTTCAGAAGCACTGAACTCGCCAAAGCACTGAAAATCCCTCCAGCTCCCCCAAAGACAGCGGATCTGGTCCGGTTATTTCAATCATGTGTAGGACATGTGCTTATTCTTTCCGCCATGTTTCATCCTAATCTCTCCACTCTAAGCGTTTTCCAAGGTTTCCGGTTTCCCCCTCCAACTATCCCCCCCTCTGAAGCACGAGATCCTTCTAAATATCAAATTTCACTAAGATACGATCACCCGTTCATAAGTTAAAAATACCTCATTTTTTTCAAATTTTTCCTAATTAACCACCCCTCCAATCCCCCCCCCCCACCCCAGATGGTCAAATCGTGGAAGAGACTATTTCTAATTTAATCTAGTCATTAATACGCCTGCCAACTTTTGTCGTCCTAGCTTATCTGGAAGTGCCTGAACTAGCAAAACTGGGACCAACAGAAATTGCAATATGTCACTTGGTAAATACCAAGTGCCATAAAAACACTAAACTAAAACAAATAAAACCACCACCAATAATAAATACAATTGTTGTTAATGATCCACGTAGGGAAAAGAAACTATTAGAGTTACTTCAATGAGAACATCAAAGCAACTGAGGAAAAATTATAAAAATTGAAACTAAGTTAACTATTCTGTTGCGAAATAATCCTCTTGTTGGCTAATATTGAAGCAACTCTTTTTGGTCCAAGATGTAATCTTGTCCCCTTGTGATTATGTAAAATTACAATTCCCTTACTGACTATTGGTTCGTTTTTTATTAAAAATTATTAATCAAAAATTGAAGCCAACAGCTCACACACCCTACATAATTGGCTAAGAAATCCATCAACGTATAGAGGCATTGCACATGAGTTTGCTTATACTAAAAACGAACTGTGCAGTGAAAGGCAGGTCTACTGCTCCTCTCCTGCATATTCCCCCAAACCCCTCCATGGAGTTGAACCCTCCCCATAATAGATACTAACTTCTCATATTGGACAAAAGAACTTACACCCTATCCAGTACATGCAGAAAAAAATCGTTGAACTTGATAAAATTACACACAAAGACCATTTTCCAAATTTCGTTGATCAAGTTCATTTCACATCCCTTAATATTACAATGGGTGATAAACTCTTTGAAAATGTTTCTATAATGTCAGCAGGGTTAAATGCCATGATCATGGCATTGGTGTATGTTATGAATAATTACTCATTGAGTCCTAATATGCAAAACATTACAGGCTAGTATATTCCAATTTATTTCAAGCCTGGAGCTGCTGGATATGGCACCTCAACATAATATGCATATAGATACTTTCCATTATCTTACTCTTACAAATGCACTTACATCAAGAGGCATAATGACATACTTCCAATATGTTCCTGATCACTCAGGTTTTATAGGTAATCATAATACTGATGAAATTCCCTAAATACTGACCAGCCGAGTGGAAGACCAAATCCCTTAAGGTATATATGTTTCAATGGAGATAATCAATCAATGGAGATAAGACGCCTATTTGACTAATACCAAGCCAAATTCACCTCATTTCTCCAATAAGTACTACTCAAAAATTTACCATAAAATCTGTTCAGAATCAGAGGCTAAACCTTCAGGCTTTTTCCTATCAGTTTTCTAATTCAGTCTTGATCATTTTAACCCTGTCCTCCTCATTTTGCAGACACTACAATAAAAGAAATAACAGAGTTGACCATTGCCTATTTGAATATAATATGCTAATGTCTGCTGGGAGCTAAATCAAGACTATATGGTGGACGATCAAAAATGGTCCACTGAAATTATTCAAGAAGTCATTGAGTTTCACTAGCAGTTTGTGGACAACCATTATCATTGCTCAGAACAACTGCAGTGGTCAGCTTTCCTCTTTTGCTGTTTTGAATGGCCCTATGCAAATGATGTAAAGTTTTATGATAAACAGCTGCAGTGATCCTAATTCTAGGCTCCATAAACTCCACAAGCAACATAGCTTCTTGATCTGTCACAACAAGTAGCCATAGACTTTCTGTTACCGAGTGTTTGTTTGAATTCCTTGGCCCCCTTCATCATACACATCCTTTTGGCCATCTTTAAAATTTTTACATCACTCACTTAAAACAAAATACCTTATGATATTTTTCTCATAGGCTACACAAAACTCATATATATATATGCTAGCTGTTGGGGTGCGCTTCGCGCCACCCCAACACCTGGTTGGTGGGGGCGCTTCGCACCCCCCAAGCCCCACCACGCGCGTAAGTCGTTACGCGCCATATTACTTACGCGCCATTGTAGTTGTGTCCCTGTGTCCCACCTGTGAATATATATATATATATATAATATATATATATATATATATATATATATATATATATATATATATATATATATATATATATATATATATATATATATATATATATATATATATATATATATATATATATATATATATATATATATATATATATATATATGTTTTTAACTACGTAAAACTTGCGAATATACAACATTCTTCGCTGTCCCATTGTCTGTACATATAAATAGATTGTCAGGTTTACCGACTCTTGAACATGCAACATATAATTGTCCATGGGAAAAACAATCCGTATTCAGATCTATACCTCATTATTCTAATGATTGCCCTTGAGCTTTGTTGATGGTGATTGCTAATCAAACATTCCCTGTGTCCCCATCGTCATTTATATATCCCCCTGTGCCCCCCGGCGTCCCCGTTGTAGTTGTGTCCCTGTGTCCCAGTCGTCATTTATAGTCGACAAACATGACGTCAGTCGACACACAAACATGACGTCAGTCGACACACACGTCGCAGTCGTCATTTGTGTCCCGGTGTCCCAGTCTGTAATTTCTCTTTGAGTATCCCGGTCGTCATTTATATTCCCTGTGTCCCGGTCAAGGTTCGAACCTGGAACCTCTCGGACCTAGAACCTGGAACACAACGCTTTACCAACTGAGCTACTGTATTTGTATCGGATTAACGACGCTTCTTGACTACTAAGTTCCCTGCGCCGGCCCTGTAGTGCATTCCTGCAGCATGGTTCGATCTCTGGGTCCCTTATTACCACGCTAAAGTCAAACCCACTGCGCCAACACAGGTAGTTATATAACGGAGCTACTTCTGCTTGAATACATTCGTTTTTGAATTGGTATGTGATGAAATAATTCAGACGTCATATGCGGACAGTGACGTCACTCGACACACAGACAACTTATTTTTATATATATAGATATCCTTTGCCACTTGTGCTGATGACATTTATAACATTAGCTGAACTTTGGACAAAATTTCTGCAGCTTTCTAAAAACTCCAAGCAGAATATTTAAAATCTAGTCTTAAATTTAACACTACAAAGTCTGATGTTGTGCTTTTTAACTGGAAAGGCCCATTTTCTCATGAAATTGTAATTGGGAATTCAAAGATCTGCCCATCTGACCAAATTGTTTATCTTAGTACTCCCATTGGAAATACTATTTCTCATACTCATTATCTCCTAACAGAAGTCATCAAGCACTGCATATCAGCTTCCTATGCTTCCATAGTTTCTGTAAGTTATGTTTGAATTGCCTTTTATCTTGCAATACTGTACAACACTGTTGCTCACCTAAACATCCTCTATATTACACTTTTCTAGAAGATTCTTACAAATGCTGATAAATTGAAAATCTACTCTACTTTTTGTGTTTTGCAAAATACCTATTGATATAACCAACTTCAATATGCAATTCAAAACACATCAACAGTCTTCACATAGCAGATCCTACTATAGCTTTTGCTAAGCTTATGGAGAAACACAACTGCAAGATTACAAGACATGCTTGGAGCGAACTTCTTCAACTATAGTTACATTGCCATAGTTGAATAGCAATATTTTGCTTCCTTTTTTCTCTTTGTAGTGCTCCTTCATTTTTGGAAGGAGCACTTCAAACAAACTTCAAGAACTTTGTTCTCCATGTTTCCTGGATTCCATGTTTGCCTGGATATATGTTTCCATGTTTCCTTGATATATCTATCTATCTATCTATATATATAAAAATAAGTTGTCTGTGTGTCTGTCGAGTGACGTCACTGTCCGCATATGACGTCTGAATTATTTCATCACATACCGATTCAAAAACGAATGTATTCAAGCCGAAGTAGCTCAGTTATATAACTACCTGCATTGGCGCAGTGGGTTTGACCTTAGCGTGGTAATACGGGACCCAGAGATCGAACCATGCTGCAGGAATGCACTACAGGGCCGACGCAGGGCTCTTAGTAGTCAAAAACTAAAAAAAAACTAAAAACTAATAAAAAAACTAAAAACTGAAAAAGAAAAAACTAAAAAAAGGAAAAAAACTGACAAATAAAGGAGAAAAAGAAAACTAAAAAAAATAAAAATAAAAATCTATATATATAAAAATAAGTTGTCTGTGTCTGTCGAGTGACGTCACTGTCCGCATATGACGTCTGAATTATTTCATCACATACCGATTCAAAAACGAATGTATTCAAGCCGAAGTAGCTCAGTTATATAACTACCTGTATTGGCGCAGTGGGTTTGACCTTAGCGTGGTAATACGGGACCCAGAGATCGAACCATGCTGCAGGAATGCACTACAGGGCCGACGCAGGGCCCTTAGCAGTCAAAAACTAAAAACTAATAAAAAAACTAAAAACTGAAAAAGAAAAAAAAACTAAAAAAAGGAAAAAAACTGACAAATAAAGGAGAAAAAGAAAACTAAAAAAAATAAAAATAAAAAAAATAAAAAAGGTAAATGTATTCAAGCCGAAGTAGCTGAGTTGGTAAAGCGTTATGTTCCAGGTTCTAGGTCCGAGAGTTTCCAGGTTCGAACCTTGGCTTTAGCATTAATACAAAAGAAGAAAAAATGTATTCAAGCCGAAGTAGCTGAGTTGGTAAAGCGTTATGTTCCAGGTTCTAGGTCCAAGAGGTTCCAGGTTCGAACCTTGGCTTCAGCATTAATACAAAAGAAGAAAAAAAAACTAAAAAAGAAAAAAACTAAAAAAACTAAAAAACAGGTAAAAAATACTAAAAACTGAAAAAGCTAAAAAACTAAAAAACTAAAAAAAGGTAAAAAAATAAAAAAACTAAAAAAAAAACTAAAAAAAGGGGTAAAAACAGCAAAAAAACTAAAAAGAAAAAAAAAGAAAAACTATTAAAAAAAACTAAAAACTGAAAAAGAAAAAAAAACTAAAAAAAGGAAAAAAACTGAAAAATAAAGGAGAAAAAGAAAACTAAAAAAAATAAAAATAAAAAAAAAACTAAAAAAGGTAAAAACTACAAAAAAAAACTAAAAGGAAAAAAGAAAAAAAAACTAAAAAGCTATAAAAAAAGGTAAAAACCATAAAAAAATAAAGAGAAAAAAAGGAAAAAAACAAAAAATTTATTTCATCATATACCAATTCAAAAACGAATGTATATACAGACCGGGACACAGGGAATATAAATGACGACCGGGACAATCAAAGAGAAATTACAGACTGGGACACCGGGACACAAATGACGACTGGGACGTGTGTGTCGACTGACGTCATGTTTGTGTGTCGACTGACGTCATGTTTCTCGACAATAAATGACGACTGGGACACAGGGACACAACTACTACGGGGACGCCGGGGGGCACAGGGGGATATATAAACGACGACGGGGACACAGGGAATGTTCGATTAGCAATCACCATCAACAAAGCTCAAGGGCGATCATTAGAATCATGACGTATAACTAAAAAAACTAAAAAAAAGGTAAAAAACTAAAAAAAAAAGACCAATTCAAAAACGAATGTATATACAGACCGGGACACTGGGACACAAATGACGACCGGGACACCAGGACACAGGGAATATAAATGACGACCGGGACACTCAAAGAGAAATTACAGACTGGGGCACCGGGACACAAATGACGACCGGGACACAGGGAATATAAATGACGACCGGGACACAGAGACACAACTACAACGGGGACGCCGGGGGGCACAGGGGGATATATAAATGACGACGGCGACACAGGGAATGTTCGATTAGCAATCACCATCAACAAAGCTCAAGGGCAATCATTAGAATCATGAGGTGTAGATCTGAATACGGATTGTTTTTCCCATGGACAATTATATGTTGCATGTTCAAGACTCGGTAAACCTGACAATCTATTTATATGCACAGACAATGGGACAGCGAAGAATGTTGCACATTCGCAAGTTTTACGTAGTTAAAAACATATATATATATCTATCTATATTCACAGGTGGGACACAGGGACACAACTACAATGGCGCGTAACGACTTACGCGCGCGGGGGGGCACGAAGCGCCCCCACCAGCTAGGTGTTGGGGTGGCGCGAAGCGCCACCCCAACACCTAGTTGGTGGGGGCGCTTCGCGCCCCCCCCAAGCCCCCCCGCGCGCGTAAGTCGTTACGCGCCATAATAGTTACGCGCCATTGTAGTTGTGTCCCTATGTCCCACCTGTGAATATAGATAGATATATATATATGGTTTTAACTACGTAAAACTTGCGAATATACAACATTCTTTGCTGTCCCATTGTCTTTGCATATAAATAGATTGTCAGGTTTACCGACTCTTGAACATGCAACATATAATGGTCCATGGGAAAACAATCTGTATTCAGATCTATACCTCATGATTCTAATGATTGCCCTTGAGCTTTGTTGATGGTGATTGCTAATCGACCATTCCCTGTCCCGGTGTCCCGGTCGTCATTTACATCCCCCTGTTTCCCCCGGTGTCCCCGTTGTAGTTGTGTCCCTGTGTCCCGGTCGTCATTTATATTCCCTGTGTCCCGGGTCCCGGTCGTCATTTGTATCCCGGTGTCCCGGTCTGTATATACATTCGTTTTTTAGTTTTGTTTTTCTCCTTTATTTTTTTCCTTTTTTTTTCTTTTTTAGCTTATTTAGATTTTTAGATTTTTTAGTTTTTTTATTAGTTTTTAGTTTTTTTTTCTTTTTAGTTTTTTTGTCCCGGTCGTCATTTATATCCCCCTGTTTCCCCCGGTGTCCCCGTTGTAGTTGTGTCCCTGTGTCCCGGTCGTCATTTATATTCCCTGTGTCCCGGTCGTCATTTGTATCCCGGTGTACCGGAGTTGTGTCCCTGTGTCCCGGTCGTCATTTATATTCCCTGTGTCCCGGGTCCCGGTCGTCATTTGTATCCCGGTGTCCCGGTCTGTATATACATTCGTTTTTTAGTTCTGTTTTTCTCCTTTATTTTTTTCCTTTTTTTTTCTTTTTTAGCTTATTTAGATTTTTAGATTTTTTAGTTTTTTTATTAGTTTTTAGTTTTTTTTTCTTTTTAGTTTTTTTGTCCCGGTCGTCAGCTTATTTTTCAGTTTTTTCCTTTTTTTTAGTTTTTTTTATTTTTTATTTTTTTTAGTTTTTTACCTTTTTTTAGTTTTTTTAGTTTTTTAGCTTTTTTACTTTTTTTATTAGTTTTTAGTTTTTTTTGTAGTTTTTGCCTTTTTTTAGTTTTTTCAGTTTTTTTTTAGTTTTTTATTGGTTTTTACCTTTATAGTTTTTTTAGTTTTTTAGCTTTTTTATTTTTTTTATTAGTTTTTAGTTTTTTTTGTAGTTTTTGCCTTTTTTTAGTTTTTTCAGTTTTGACGTCACCTGATCCAGTTTTTTCAGGTGACGTCACCTGACACATCCATCCATCCATCCACAGACAACTTATTTTTATATATATAGATATATATATATATATATATATATATATATATATATATATATATATATATATATATATATATATATATATATATCTATATATATAAAAATAAGTTGTCTGTCCGTTACGCCAGATTATATCTTATCTATATATATAAAAATAAGTTGTCTGTGTGTGGATCTGTGGATGGATCAGGTGACGTCATGGAAAAAACTAAAAAAAAGGCAAAAACTACAAAAAAACTAAAAACTAATAAAAAAAAATAAAAAGGCTAAAAAACTAAAAAAACTAAAAAAAACTAAAAAAAGGTAAAAAACTAAAAAAAACTAAAAACTAAAAAAAAACTAAAAAAAAGGAAAAAACTGAAAAATAGAAGAGAAAAAGAAAACTAATAAAATTTTAGGCTAAAAAAGGTAAAAAACTAAAAACTAAAAAAAAAACTGAAAAAACTAAAAAAAGGCAAAAACTACAAAAAAACTAAAAACTAATAAAAAAAAATAAAAAGGCTAAAAAACTAAAAAAACTAAAAAAAACTAAAAAAAGGTAAAAAACTAAAAAAAACTAAAAACTAAAAAAAAAACTAAAAAAAAGGAAAAAACTGAAAAATAGAAGAGAAAAAGAAAACTAATAAAATTAAGAATAAAAATAAAAAAAAAAAATAAAAAAGATAAAAACTAAAAAAAAAGTAAAAAGAAAAAACGAAAAAAAACTAAAAAAGCTAAAAAAAAGGTAAAAACCAATAAAAAACTAAAAAGAAAAAAAAGAAAAAAACTAAAAAAAATTTTCATCTAAAAAAGTAAAAAAAAACTAAAAAAGGTAAGAACTAAAAAAGAAAAAAATAAATGACGACACTCAAAGAGAAAGCGACCGGGACAAAAGGAATGTTCGATTAGCAATCAACAAAGCACCGGGACACGGAGTATAAATGACGACCAGGACATAAGTAAAAAAAAAACTAAAAAAACTAAAAAGAAGGTAAAAACTACAAAAAAACTAAAAAGAAAAAAAAAACCTAAAAACTAATAAAAAACTAAAAAATCTAAAAATCTAAATAAATGGATATAAATGACGACCGGGACACCGGGACAGGGAATGGTCGATTAGCAATCACCATCAACAAAGCTCAAGGGCAATCATTAGAATCTTGAGGTATAGATCTGAATACGGATTGTTTTCCCATGGACCATTATATGTTGCATGTTCAAGAGTCGGTAAACCT
Source organism: Artemia franciscana (assembly GCF_032884065.1). Lineage (NCBI taxonomy): Eukaryota > Metazoa > Arthropoda > Branchiopoda > Anostraca > Artemiidae > Artemia > Artemia franciscana. The sequence goes on along the minus strand of NC_088875.1, from coordinate 11,032,724 downwards.
GACAATCTTTTTATATGCACAGACAATGGGACAGCAAAGAATGTTGTATATTCGCAAGTTTTACGTAGTTAAAAACATATATATAATATATCTATCTATATTCACAGGTGGGACATAGGGACACAACTACAATGGCGCGTAACTAATATGGCGCGTAACGACTTACGCGCGCGGGGGGGCTTGGGGGGGCGCGAAGCGCCCCCACCAACCAGGTATGACGACACTCAAAGAGAAAGCGACCGGGACAAAAGGAATGTTCGATTAGCAATCAACAAAGCACCGGGACACAGGGAGTATAAATGACGACCAGGACATAAGTAAAAAAAAAAAAACTAAAAAAACTAAAAAGAAGGTAAAAACTACAAAAAAACTAAAAAGAAAAAAAAAACTAAAAACTAATAAAAAAACTAAAAAATCTAAAAATCTAAATAAACTAAAAAAGAAAAAAAATAAAAAAGGAAAAAAATAAAGGAGAAAAACAAAACTAAAAAACGAATGTATATACAGACCGGGACACCGGGATACAAATGACGACCGGGACACAGGGAATATAAATGACCATACATAAGCCATAATGACCAGGACATAAGTAAAAAATATAAATGACGACCGGGACACAGGGACACAACTACAACGGGGACGCCGGGGGGCACAGGGGGATATAAATGACGACCGGGACACCGGGACAGGGAATGTTCGATTAGCAATCACCATCAACAAAGCTCAACGGTAATCATTAGAATCATGAGGTATAGATCTGAATACGGATTGTTTTCCCATGGACCATTATATGTTGCATGTTCAAGAGTCGGTAAACCTGACAATCTATTTATATGCACAGACAATGGGACAGCAAAGAATGTTGTATATTCGCAAGTTTTACGTAGTTAAAAACATATATATAATATATCTATCTATATTCACAGGGGCTGTTGATTCACAGCCCCTGTGAATCAACTATATTCACTATATTCACAGGCTGTTGGGGTGGCGCGAAGCGCCACCCCAACAGCTAGTATATATATATATATATATATATATATATATATATATATATATATGTATATATATATATATATATATATATATATATATATATATATATATATATATATATATACATATATATATACATATATATATATATATATATATATATATATATATATATATATATATATATCAGTTATCGTTTGGCATTTGGCCTGTGAGCATCGATAAAATTTTGAAGCAGGATTGAAGTTTGGAATAAATTACGTTTGAAATACAGTGACTGTCAGTGATTATTGAAGTTTCGCAATAAGTGAAATATATATGCAATAAGGAAAGCTTGGATTGTTGGATGATTTGTTGGATGTCGGAGTACGGTGGGAAATAAGCCAGGCAGGTCCCACGTCCCATCGGGCCACTGACCACAAAGTGATTGCCACTGCTTGCGTGGGCCTGTCCCTACTTGAGATAAGTAAATTTCAATTAATTTTAAATAACGAAAATGTCTGTTCAACAGGAAACAAATCTGGATATTTTAGAGCGTCTGAAAAATATAGAAAACCAGCTTGAGGGCCTTTCTAAGCTCGCGTCGATAGCGGAAGAACTGCAAACCATATCCTCCCAAATAAAGAAAAATGAGGCGTCGCAATCGAAAACCACGGAGGATATCCAGAAAATAAAATAAAAGATAGACGAATCGCAGAGGCGCGGAGAGGGGTTAGAAAAAGAAGCAAAACAGTCAAACCTGATTTTTTATAATTTTGAACCCCTAAACCCACCTAGGGGATCACTTGCGGAGGAAATCAGTGAGGTCATTCCCGGCTGTTTGCCACAGATTGAGATCAGGAGATGGGACATAAATGACGCATTCCGCTTGAACACTAAAAAACAAGGAGAAATCCGTCCAGTTTTAGTGAAGTTCACAACCAAATATTTGCGAGATTTGATTTTGCGAAACTCAGTTCGCTTCCAGAGTTGCGGTATCTCCCTAGCTCCGGATTATACACGGGCCGAGAGAATTGCTCGCAACGCTCTGAAACCACTTTTGCAGAAAGCAATCAAAGAGGACCGTGAGGTGAAATTCAAGGGCCCTCGTTTATTTGTAGACGGTGAATTGTTCACGTATGAACATGAATCAGGAAAAATTAGAAATAATGGAAGAAATAAAGCAAAAGAACTAGCGCGATCTCAAGTGCAAGAGTACACTGGATCAAACGCGGAAATGGAAAGCGAAGGTGGGGATCAAATGTCAGAGGTAAACTCGGATATTCGTAGCGGTAGTCTCACACACGACCAGGCTATTATCCAGGCAGACGGTAAAAAAACCGGAGTGAGCGGAGTCACGAGTAAACGAGGTGTAGAAGAGATAATCAGCCCCGAAGATCGTCACAGGCAGGATCGTCGGAACGTAACTCGTGACCCACCAAATCGAGGCCTTGGTCGAGAACCCCCACGCTACTCACTCAGAAATAGACTAAGAAGCCCTTTCAACTTCGAGGAATAGGAAGTAGGCCGTGTACAACAAATTCAGTTTATGACATGGAACGTCCAAGGCCTAATGAGTAAAAAAAAAACAACAGTGTCTAAATGAGTCTTTTCTGAAGTGTGATTTAACATGTTTAATTGAGGATCTGTCGGAGGATCTGTCGGTTAAAGATTACACAGTTTTCCGTGCTGACCGGCAAATTTCCCGTAACGCACGTTTTTACGGTGGAGTCGCGGTTTTTGTGAAAAAGCAGAGTTTCGAAGTTTGTCATAGAATAAAAAGTAAATCTAAGAACATTAAGTGTCATGATGGATCAAAGATTGTCCTGGGTTGCATATATGTTGCTCCACAGAATAGTAGTTATATGAAAGAAGATACGTGGACTTTGATTGCAAATGAGTTGGAATATTTACAGAGAAAATATAGTGAAGAGTTTTTGTTTTGATGGGTGATTTTAATGCTTATACGTCAGAAGAACCAGAAATTCCCCTTGTTCTCTTTCAGGAAATGATTTGACGGCACTGAGGATTCCAGAGAGCTACAAAATTCCAAGGAAGAGCCAAGATGTGAAAAGAAAAGTTAACCAATGGGGAAGGAGGTTGTTGGGCATTTGCAGAGAATTTGGTCTAGTCATTGGAAATGGAAGGTTTGGAAATGATGCGGGACGCGGTGAGTTTACTTGCATTTCCGGAACGAATTTTAGTGTCATTGATTATGTTTTGGTGGACAGTAGGCTCGCACCTATTTCCCTAAACCTTGAGGTAGTGCATTTTGCTGGTTCTGACCATTTTCCATTAATTTTTTTATTTTCAGTCGACAAATATTAGTATAAATCAGCGGAAAAGAGAAAAACTAAAGTATCAGACATTTGGGACAGGAACGAGAAGCACTGGCTTGGTAAAATCAAGAATACAATGTGAGTGGGTGGAGAAAGATGTAACCCGAATAAAAGATTATTTTTGCTCGGAGCCGATGGTTCAACAGTTGAATGCCCTAGCATGTGAGATTGAGGAAAATACGGGAAATGTAAATGAAGTTTCTTCAAAATTTGCCGAGCTGATACAGAGTCCTTTACTTGAAAAAATGAAAAAAAAAGGGAAACAAAAAAGCACGTTCTTCGACAATGAATGTGAACGGAAAAAAGAAGAATTAAATCACATGCTAGAATATGTTAAAAAATCCAAAAAGGAAACTGAGAAACTGGAATTGCTCCGACAGCATAGAAGTAAAAGAAAAGAATATAAACTAATGATAAAAATGAAGAAACTAGAGTTTCGATGGCGGGAACAAAATGAACTTGCGCATTTCTATAAGACAAATGATTTCCGGGAATTCTGGAAAAAGGTTTCATAAAAAAAAATGACTGCTCCCAAATGTATTCCACAGGAAGACGAGTGGCCCCCTTTTTTGAGAAACTAGAAGCAGGTACAGCATCTGGCACACAACAGCCCCCACCCAATTTCGAAAAACTGGCAGAAGAAGTCGGAATCCCCTCTTGTGACCACACTGAATACCCCCTACTGGAAGAAGATTATCACCTTTGCTGCCAGATCCAGCGGGAAGAAGTAGAAGATGCCATAAAACAAACTAGAGGTGGGTCTGCACCAGGACCAGATGGAATTCCAGCAAAGGCTTTGAATGTACTACAAGTAGTTTTATTACCTCTGCTTCTGGGGTTGTATAACTTGGTTATGAAAGAAAAAAAGTAGCCTGATCCTTGGAAGAAGATATCTGTAGTTATCCCCCTATTTAAGAAAGGTGATGCAAGTTTGTGCGAGAATTACCGACCAATCAGCTTTGGAAACTGCCTTGGAAAAATTTTGGACAAAATCTTAAACAAAAGGCTGGAATTATGGCTGGATGAGAGGCAAATTCTGAGAGAAGAGCAAGCCAGTTTTCGTAAAGGATACTCACCATCTGATCAAATGTTTGTTCTAAATGCATTGATTAGTAAGTATTGCAAGGGAAATGGAAAGTTGTACGTGGCTTTTCTTGATTTAAGTAGAGCATTTGACAATGTTGACTGTATAATTTTGTTTAGACCGCTTTTAGGAACAGAAATTCTGTCACCCTTTTTAAGGGTTCTTCTCTCGATGTATTGTTTGACCAGAAATGCGGTAAAGATAGCAGGAAGCAGTATATCTAGAGTTTTTTTTAATGTAAAAGGTGTAAAACAGGGTAGTACCCTATCACAGAAACTTTTTGCTATTTTTATAAATGATCTTGCCGAATACCTTGAAAAAAGGTGGGCGCCAGTTGTACACCTTGGAAATAAAGTATTATCATTATTATTATTTGCCGATGATATTGCCTTGTTCGCCAGATCCAATTCGGAGCTACAAACTCTGTTAGATTTAACAGCTGAATATTTAGAGGGAAAAAAATTGGAAATTAACACAAAAAAGACAGAGGTGATGATTTTCTGCCGTAGACAATCAACAGGAATTAAAGATGAAGAAAGTTTTAATTTGAATGGTGAAGCTGTGAAGGTTGTGTCTCAGGCAATATATTAAGGATTCCATCTAACATCGAACGGAAGATGGAGCAATCATATTTTGAAGATGGCAAATCGAGAAAAACAGCAATGGCAACACTGTTCAGGAACAGTAACTTGACGGGAACTGACGGGAGGTGATAATTGACGGGAGGTGACTTAAAGATGCATAAAAACGTGTTCAAATCAAAAATAAGGCCAATCCTCCACTATGGAGGGGAAGTATGGGACCTAGAAGTGGCAAATTCATTAGAAACTCTACAGCTACAATATTATAAACAAATGCTAGGTCTGCACGCCACAACTTACACACTTTTCATCAAGGGAGATTTGGGACTTTTCTCCATGAGAAAACATAGACAGACCCAATTAATTAAGTTTTGGCTGAAAATACTGCTATGTCCCTCCTCAAGACTCATCAGAGCAGCATATGATGAATTACTTACCCTGGGACAAAAATCGTCATGGCCCTTCCATGTCAAAAAACTACTGGACAGCACAGGTCTATTGTATGCATGGAATGGAGGAGAGGGCCCAATCTCAGATCAAAAAGCCTTTCTGTCAGAGATCCAAACACGACTGGAAGACCAAGAAATTCAGAAATGGTGGAATGACCTTAGCCAGTCGGAAAGCTTAAGTTCTTACTATAAGGTGAAAGAAAATTATGGTGAAGAGCTATATTTTAAATTAGGGATTACAAAAGAATCCCTGAGGTCTTGGATGCAGGTGCAAGCAAACTGTCTCCCTCTTCACAGTATTTGGAAAAATAGGTGTCACCCAAAAATGCAGTATACTTGCCCAATTTGTGGTGATCTTGATGGGCTAGACCATTTTCTTTTCAGGTGTCAGGGGCTAAATGAGCTAAGAGGGAGCTTTCTTGGGGTGGGCGGTCGGGAGCCCCTTCTTGGAACTTTGAAGTTGACATCGAAAACAAATATAGTAGCAGTGGCAAATTTTGTCTGGAAGGGTCTTGTTATTTGAAAGTCGATTGTTACAAAATTTAGTTTGTTTGTTGTTATATATGTATGTATACGACCTGAAAAATGGCTTTAAATACAGTCATTCATTCATTCATATATGAATGAATGACTGTATATATATAATATAATATATATATATATATATATATATATATATATATATATATATATATATAAATATATATATACATAAACCTAGAAACAAGTGCATTAATTAAGCAAAACTACTATGGAATTGTTATTATTGTCAGTTTGGTTCATCAGGCTAAAGAGGTTACACAATTATTTGTCAAGCATTCTTACATTAAAAATAGCTTATGTTTCTCAAAATGTTGAAGGTGAAAATTGTACAAGTTTAGTGGAGTTTAGAACCTATAGTAGGAGTACAGAATATTTTTCTGACTCCTTATCCTAGGCTTGTTATAAAAATTTGGATAAGTATTAAAATAAAAGTATCACTAAGTGAGAATTTACCCTAAATACATTCCTGGTTACAGCTTTAAGCTTGAAGTTATAAGCCAGAGCAGTGTCAAAGGGATACAAGCTCAATTGGTCCAATTTCTTTTTCATTAAAGGGGGATGGAACATGGGATATATCTTTTACATGACAAGGCATATGTAGCAATGGGGTGATGCCACAAATTGATTAAAATTTTCTATAATAATAAAAAAAACCAAAGAGTTGCATTATAGCAGAAGGTAAAGTTGAAGTTAAGAGGCTTCTTTCCATCTTGGAAAGAAGCTGAGTCTTGTACATAAGACTTTCATTACTAATGTAGGGACAAGGTGAACATACTACTCAATGTCTTTTTTAATGCTATTTCTAAATTGACTAATCATTTCACTTGCAAATGCACCCCCCTCCCCAGGTGATCCTATATATTGCCTTAATAATTACATGTATTATTAATATTTATTAAAAACCCATCTTTGTACAAAAAGAAAATGACAGCACTACAAAGAGAAAAAAACAAAGAAAAACAAAAGCAAAATGTCACTATACAAGTAAGATAATGCAACTAGAGTCAAAGAATTTGGCTCCAAGCATGTCTTCAAAATCAAAAAAAAATTTTTTTATTTTGTTGTTTTTATGAGTTTAGCAACAGCACTAGTCAAAATCAAAAGAAAATTTTTTGATTTTGTTGTTTTTATGAGTTTAGCAACAGCACTAGTAGGATCTACAATGCACATACTATTGATTAGCTTTGAATTGCATGTCCAAATTGGATATCTCAGGAGATATTTTGTGAAACAGAAGAAAGTGGAGAAGATTTTCAAATTATCAGCATTAGTAAGAATCTTCCAGAAGGGTACAAGTACAGATGTGGGAAAGAGCAATAGTGTTGTGCAGCATTACAAGATAATATTAATTGAAATGAAGCAGAGAGCTTAGCAGAGACTATGGAAGCATATGAAGCTGATATGCAGCACTTGATGCATTCTGTTAGCAGAGTCCTCTACAAAAGTCTAGATCAACCACAATCTACACCAAACAATTTGTTTTTATCACTGGAGCACCACAAGGATAGAAAATCCTTATATTGCTCCAAGCTGTGATTTAAGGTAATGACAAGTTTATGAAATGGTATTTCCAATAGAAATACTAAGATAAACAATTTGGTCAGATGGGCAAATCTTTGAATTCCAAAGGATAATTTCATGAGGAACTGGGCCTTTTTAGTTAAAAAGGACCATGTTGGACTTTTTAGCATCAAATTCAAGACCAGATTTTAAGTATTCTGCATGCAGTTTTTAGAAAGTATATGCTGTTTTGTATCTACTGACACTTTGTTTTCTTTATGAATGGGTACCTTGACCTACTAAAACTGTTAGACCTATATCCTATCTTATTTCAAAAGTTATTCTGATATTTTTGATACTGACTAATATTTAAAAATGATTTATGAATTTGGATGGCAAGGGGAGTAAAGAAGAAAATTTGATTAATGGAAAAATGCTGCATATTATAAAGTAAGAATCTTGCTGCTCAATTGTTTGTTTTTAGTTCTGTACAAACCTTCATCCTAGTGCTTTATATAAGACCATCAGGGAGTGAAGAGGCATTTGAGAATGAAATTATTATTATATTTGAAAATAGGAAAATGATATTTCAATAGTGTGTTCATCTTTTCCCTATAATAATAATAATTTATTTATAACCCACATCACATCAAGTTATGGCACTTGTGGAGTAACAAAAAAAAAATGAAATACACTGCAAGTAAAATACACTACAAATAGAAAAAAACACTATACTACAATGAGATTAACTGAACAGACAGACCAAAGGATGATGAGGCAATAAACAATAAAAAGCTGATTCTGACAACCTTCCATGCAGGAGGGCCAACTTTGCACTTCTATCAGGGACATCAAACTTACAAATTATCTTCCCATTGCTATACCAAGGGGGGAGATAAAGTAAAAATTACAATATCTGAAATAAAAAGTCCAAATCTGATTAACATCTTTTTTTTAGAAGGGGATAAAGACCAGAAAGATAAAGGACAGAATGTAGCATATAGTCTACCAAGTGCACATCTATTATACTTCCCTCAATTAGCAACTATATTCATTTGTTTAGGAGCATTATTGCCTATGTTGTGACTCAGCCTAAATGACATGACTTTATGTCAGTAATAGAATCCAGTAAGTATTTAACCCATGCCTCATAATGGAAGGCTATTTGTAAATTAAGCAAATAATACATTTGGAAAGAATATAAAAGGATTAATCATGTGGTATGTTTGCCTTGTACCTAGCAAAGTAGGAAGAAATTATATATTTACTAACCTGATTTACAAAATTTCCTCTATAGCCTAGTAGACATATGCCTAGGCTACTTATGGATATAAATGAATAGCCTATTAAATTTAGATTCAGGATGCAGAACATAGCCTATCTGTTATAGTACCAAGACACAGGTTCTTTATCCATTGACATACTGTAGAACCAGTTTCTTTTGTTAGTTTCTTTTAGCTTAGCATGAGACAAACAAAATTAAGTGACAAAATAGACAAGATAGGCTATATATAATTTGGGATGTATTATGAAAAAAATAGCCAAGTATCTCAGAAGCAACAACTTGGTTAGGTTAAGCTAGGTTACATTAATATTAAATTTGTGAGCAGAGTAATTATTGTTTTCAGAAAGAGCATAAAGAAGGCATTGTGTGGTATGTTCACTTTATTTGCAGGTCATTTATGTGAACTGCTCAATATTTATCAACAATTTTCTTTGTATAAAAATATACAGTAGTCTACTACACTCTGATAGATCTTAATACTAACATTTATAATCAAGCATGTACTGAATAGCTAGGCTAATGAGTAGGATTAATAGGCATAGTTACAAGCTGATAAATACAGCCCATTTCCTAAATTGAACTTATAATTTGTAATACACAGCTTAATCTTCCGTATCTTCGTAATTTACCGCATTTCTTACGTCCTAATCAAAAGTTATTTTTCAGATGTATAGCATCATTAGACTTAAGGTTCAATTTCTTTCTAGCCTAACTAAAGTAAAACATAGTATTATATACTTCTTCTACATGACATAATAGTAAGTGCATCACCTGAAGAAGAGAAATTTTCACTTTATCTTCTTTTTCCTGATCTGAGCTGAGAGATTCTCTTGACAGCAATCTTCCTTTCCCTATTTCAATGTGTTATTATTTTGAAAACATTGCTTTAAGATTTAAACTGCCATCTGAGGCAATATTCTAGCGAAATTCCATAGGTGGGAATAAAACACTACGAACTTCTTGTCAAGAATTCAGGTTCTATTTGTACAAACAAGTTCTTACTATGGATTGGCCTTAGGAGAAATACGGGCGTCATTTGTTGGAAATTCAGAGGTAGGCTAAATTTTTGCATATATTTTCAAAATAAATCCAGAGGTTAAGTATTTCGTCCTTTTATGTGGTGATAACCCAATTTTCCTTAATTACATCATAACATCATGCCTGTGGGGGATTTCCTACTAGGTGGATAGTTCACGGTGAGAATTTTCCATGCAGAGGAAAGTTTTAGAGGAGATGAATTTTTCAGGAGAAATTTTACACATGGGGACTTTGCCAGAATTCCTATACAAAGTTTTTTTTTTGTCTTACTTTCTCTTTGCCAACTCAATTTTACATGTGGAAATATTAAGAGTAACCGTCCAGGGTGAAATTTCAACGGATTAAATTGTCTATAGAATGTTTCTATGGGGGTGGATCCTACTTTCAACTGAAAGTCAGGAGTAGTATTAAAACTGAAAACGGACATAAATTATTACGTATCTAAGGAGGCTTCTCCATTCTCAATGCCTCGGTCTTTATGCTAAAGTTTGACTTTTTGTCCCAAACTATTAAGAACAACTTCTGAAATGCAAGGAAAATTTAATCGGATTCGGAACAATAAGAAGCTTTTTAACAGTATTAAAAACTTTAGCGTGAAGATCAAGGTATTGAGGAAGAGGCAACACCCCCCATACATGATAATTTCTATTTGTTCTAGCTTCAATGTAGCTCTTTACTTTCAGTTTAAAAACTTGTTTCTTTCATATAATAGCAATTTCAATAGGGAAAACGCCACCAAGATGACCTCAGGTAAAAGGTGCCGTAAGAAAACCAGGGATAACTTTAGGAAAAAGTCAATTCGCAAATTAAAAATTCTTGCTTAATTATGCTTGGCATATGAGGCTAATAAAAGATAAGCAGAGAGGGAGGGGGAGGGAAAAAGATCGATAGAGAAAGAAAGGGAGAATGACGGATGTGGGAGAAATAAATTTGAGAAAATGAGAGGAAAACAAAGCAGGCCGAATAACAAAGGAGTATAGACACTAACCTAGTGACTAAAATCAGAATACAGAAAAGAAGACATATCTAGGGAAGGGGATACGAAGAAACCTCGCAAAGAAAAGCGTAATCTTTATCGTTAGGTCAACTGAATATAACAGCAATGTTGCCTAATTGGCCATTGGTAATTCCTCTTTTTGCACTTGAAATTGTTACCCTGAGTAGATATCCATATCATTTATTTAAGTGGAAAAAGAATCTGTGTAGCAAAAAGTAGTCAAGGACCTCCTGAATTAATTGGTTGCACATCTTGTGTTGCGGAGCAACACTTCTGCTTTCCCAGCCGCCTTTTTTCTATCAATATTCTGTAGCTTTGATGTGGTAACACATACAAACTCAACATTTTGGAGCTTTTGTTTTATGAATTTCTTACATGTTACCTGAAAAAATATCTTCGAAGCTAAAATATTTTTTCAGATAACATGTAAGAATCTTAGCTTCGAAGCTAATCTTTTAATAAAGCAAATAACTTTGAATGATGATAGAAATTTATGCTGTCTCGCCGAAAACCTAACCACAATTTTCCTATCTCTCATAAGGTTTTGGGAAATAATGCAGTGAATAGTGATTTCGGAACACAGAAGCTGCGATTGTTGTTTTTTCCAACATTTTCGATTTGATGTTTGCCACATTTTACATGTTTAATTCAATGAAAAGTAAACAAGAAGAAATACACTTCTATTTTCGAAAATATATACATTCAAGAGCTGTACACTCAGAAACAACTTCTAAGGTTGTCATCATGCATTAATTTACTTGAAATCGTAGAGGCAACTATTTTTCTTTTCCAATGTAGATAGACAGATATTGATCTTCTAAGAACTGAAGCTTACATTGGTTTTCAATAAGTAAAATTTCTTATGTGTCTTTTCCGTCTTGAACTTTGATTCCATAAATTCCCCATGCGTTGTCTAGCTACATTTTTACTAGGTTCAAAGCTTAACTTTCTGGAAATCAAATAACTCTCAATTGTAATAAAAATTCAAACTATCTCTTCAACGAACTTTGCAAAATTTCTGTATCTCTCATTTCTTTTGGAAATAATGCCGGAAATTCAGATTTCAAAACAAGAAATCAACGGTTATCGTGGGAGCTTACAGTTAAACAGATTCACAAGTAACTTTTGAAACTAAGGTGCCGACTGAAGTGGAAACCACCCGGTGCTACTGCAAAATCAAGAGAAGAGAATATTTGGAAACAGAAGTTCACTATTTTTGATTTTGACGTTTAATATGTTTTGATGTTTAATGCCACGATAAGTAAGCAAAAGGACGTGCAATTTCCATTATCTGAAAACAAACAGTATTCTAAGAAGTAAAAGATTATACAACAAGCCGTTTCATTGATGTTCATTAAACATAATAAATGCTACAGAGCTAATACAAATACAACACAGATACAGAGTAAAACGAAAACACTTATAAAGAAGAGAAAACAAGGATAATAACAGCCAGTGAAATACAGAATGCAGTGTCTACGCAAACTTGATGAATTAAAAATTCAGTCCACCTTGTTGAAAAATTAAAAGATCTTGTTGTAAAAAAAAAACAATTTTGGTCAGTTTTGATGCTATTTCTAGGTATATATTTTGTGATATTAGAAAATGTGAACTTGCTGTTCAAAGGAAACTAGAAAATACTATAACCAAATCAACGGCAAGACACTAGATATCGAAACTATTACGTCTGCCTTTGCAATAGTTGTTCCTTATATTTTCGATACAATAACCAATTTTTGACCTAAATTATGGGTCTTCAAGCGGGTACCAGCCTTTTGCCTTTTTTGGCCACTTTTTACATGGCATTTGTTGAAATCTCTACTTTAAAAACTTTTATTCCGAAACACCATTTCTGGGGTTCGTTTCTGGATGACGTTATTTCTGTATGGGATCATGGAGAGGCATCACTTAGCTCCTTCTTGTGACATCTGAACACTTTAGATTCTAATCTTTAGATAACTTTAGAGCTAGAAGATAATCCTAAACTACCTTTTCTAGACCTCTTAATTCTTAATAAGTCTTTCAGCTTTGAGTTCTCGATACATAGAAAATCCACACATAACGACTGATATTTGCTTTTTTCTTCCAGCCACTCTCCTTGCGTAAAAAGAGGAGTAGTTATATCTTCGGTGGATCATGTGCTACGAATATGCTAAGAAGCTTTAATCGTCCCAAAATTGAACTATCTAAAGGATATTTTGTTTTGCAATTGATATTCTATAAACTTGCTTGAATCGATTAAAGAAAAAAAGCTGAAACAGGCAGAAATGGATGCATCAACTCCAACACCCACAGCAGATAGCATCCCTTTGGTGAGTGACAAGAAAATTTTCACTATTCTACCCTGTATTCCTAAATTAAGTGATGAAACGGGAAGAATTTTAGGAAAATATACCCTTAATGTCACTTTTAAATTTTAAATGAAACACAGAGCTTTTTAACAGTGGCGAGGATAAAACCAGCCCTATTCTGGATAGTGGTGCTTATAGAATTTTCTGTTTTTGTGGCTGTTTCTATATTGGGAGGACTCAGCAAGTATTGGGGAGAGGTTAACGGAACACAGGTCCCCAACTGACAAAGCCATAGAGCTAAGCTAAATGCCTCAGACTTTTGATTCCGTCTTGACTCAACACGTCAATGACAATCCGAGCCAATTATTTTGTTTTGTGATACCTCCCCTATTGCCCCCATTTAAGGGTCTAATGCAATTTGTCAACGAGGCATTTAAAAATAAAAAAGACCTTTCCATTAAAGGGTCGCTCTTAATAGAGATACTAGTGAAACTTACCTAAGTCCAATGTATAATGAATTTACTAAATCCAATCGTTTTTATATCTGTGCAAAAAATCGTTCTTCGCAACCTGTATCTGTTAATACCATGCTTGGTACGTAATTAGCCTTTAAAAAGCATTGCATAAAGAAAAGTTTGAGATGCCATTCAATATAGTATTTTTATTCAGTTACCTTTTTACCGTTACATAGAAATGGTATTCTTCTTTAATGTCTAGTGTTTGTTTTAAGGTTAGGTTTTACATTGTCCTTCAGACTTTATTTTTATTTTACACTGAGGACAGTCGATCTTGATCGACCTCGAAGCGGAGATCTCGATCAAAATATTTGCATGGTTCTGTTCTATATTTTACTGTCTGCTTTAATCCTCTTTCTCTCTTCTTTACTATTTATTTCGTTTCATCGTGCTTAGCCAGTGTAGTCACAGAAATTTTTTACGGATACAGAATTTTTTTCAGAAGTTTTCTAATTACGTATAGGTCTTAAAAATGGTACCCTAAAATAATCAAAACGTATCTGCAAACTTGATGCGGGAGCACACACATATATTACCCGTGATATTTAGTTGCATGTTCTGTTCTACAATTGTGAACCACAGTTGAACCATGACCAATGCCCCATGGTTAAAGTTGCTGCATCATTCCAAGGGGTCTTGGTGCAGGAGGTCTAGTTTCAAATTGTAAATTACAACTGCAAATAATTTAACTACAAATAAATTAAAATCAATTGAAAATATAATAAGTGGAGCTTTTGTGCTTATAAAAGTTTATGTTTATAAAATACTATGCTTAAGTAGGCTACTGTGTGTACTTATTTATTCGTATTGGAATTATTGGGAAGTAAAAGAAAATTCAGAACTAGGAAAGACGATTTAAGGTTCTTTCTAAAGTTTTTAATGTTGTACTTTATCACTGAAAAATTATTATAGTTTGAAATTGTAAATATTTGAATGTAAATTCTTTTAACACGTCACTTTAGCAATTTGCTCCTAAAAGCCCAATAGCTTTGTCAATTCTTGTCTGTCCAAAACTTCCGCTCATACAGAGATGCCGAGCTCGGCAATGCCAGCCACTGCCTCGTTCCTGCAAGTTTCAGACTTCGACTGAGGGCCAACAAGATTAACTCCCTCATCTATTGTTTTTATTTCTTGGTTTTGGATTTTATCTGATTTGAAGTTATTATTGTTTTTATCTTTGTTTCTTAGCGTTGAAGACGCCTTGTTTTATAAAGGCGAAGAATCCGTTTCGCTTTAGTTTTGTCTTTTCCTTCTACTGATCGTAGTCCCAATTATTTTCTTCATATTGATATTTTTATCTCTCTTTGTTTTTTTAGCAACAGTTTTGTTGTGAACGTTGATTAGCCTTAATATTTTCTGTTGTAGTTGTATTGTTGCTGATCCTATGGCAAAAAAAAAAACACTCCTCGAAATACAGCTTTTTTTCAGCAAAGCGCATTTGACACTTTAGCTGTACTCCTGTTTGTGGTAATCTCTGTTCGTTTTACTTGCAAAGCCGTATCCAGGGGGAAGGGGAGGGGTTTGGACCCCCTTCCCCAAAATGTTTGTCTGACTCGTAAAAAAGCAACAAACATGAACATAAACAAATTTTTGACACGCTTTCTAGAGTTTTTTTTTTTTAAGCCCCCTCTATGAAAAAAGCAATCCCGGACACGTTCTTGTTTAATTGACCTTTAAATTTTAATTTTGTTTGTTTTAGAATTCGTTTTGGGTTTCTATTATTTATTTTGTTACTGTTTGATTTTTGATTCCATTTTTCCATCTATAGTAGTATCTGCTCTCTTTATGTATGAGCACCAGAGTACCAAGCTTCAATCGGTGAAAAGAAAGACAGTTTTTTGAAGAATTTTAATTTCATTTTAGCTTGTTTGGCAGGCCTATTTGCATATTGACACCGACAATTTATTCAACAAAACAAAGAAGAGGAAATATAATAAATGAAAAATTTGTCCCAATTCATTAAGAATGACCCCTGAGTCACAAAAGCCGAAGAATAAATAGTTGAAATTACTAAAAATACTTTAGCGTAAAGAGCGAGGTATTAGGAGGAGGTGAGCCCCTCATATGGGTAATAATTTCTGTTTGTTTTAATTTTAATGCTGCTCCTTACTTCCCGCTGAAAAAAACCTTTTCATATTTATGTTTTCATTGTTTTTTTTTAAATAATGCTAGCAAATCCTACGCTCCCTTCATGGAAATTTTCTTCCCCCATGACAAATTATTCGATGGAAAGTTCCTCCAGCATATCCCTCTCTTCTCAATCCCTCCCCCAACCAAAAAATCCTCCTGAAAACGCCTCTACACTTCCCAATAACCATTACTATATGTAAGCACTGGTCAAAGTTTGTAACTTGTTGCTCCTCCCACGGGGACTGTGGGGGATTAAGTCGTCCTCAAAGAAATAGTTATAAGGTTTTTCGACTACGTTGAATAAAATGGCTATCTTAGAATTTTAATCCGTTGACTTTGGGAAAATAATTAGCGTGGGAGGGGGCCTAGGTGCCCTCCAATTTTTTTGGTCACTTAAAAAGAGCACTAGAACTTTTCATTTCCGTTAGAATGAGCCCTCTCGCAACGTTCTAGTACAACTGGGTCGATACGATCACCCCTGGGAAAAAAACGCAAAAAAAACAAACAAACAAACAAACAAATAAACACGCATCCGTGATCTGCCTTCTGGCAAAAAAAATACAAAATTCCACATTTTTGTAGATATTGAAACTTTTACAGTAGGGTTCTCTGATACGCTGAATCTGATGGCGTGGTTTTAGTTAAGATTCTATGACTTTTAGGGGGTGTTTCCCCCTATTTTCTAAAATAACACAAATTTTCTCAGGCTCGTAACTTTTGATGGGTAAGACTAAACCTTATGAAACTTATATATTTAAAATAGAGCATTAAAATGCAATTCTTTTGATGTAGCTATTGGTATCAAAATTCTATCTTTTAGAGTTTTGGTTACTATTGAGCCGGGTCGCTCCTTACTACAGTTCGTTACCACGAACTGTTTGAAAGATCTGATGACATGAATTTAGGAACCTTCTACCTCCAAATTCATAGTATTGTCAACAAACTCTCAAAGGTACAACTAAGAGATTTATCCTTGCTTCCCAACAAGCTTGGCTGAGATCTGACAACCTTTTTTGGGTGGATATCGAGGTAAAAGTAATGCAGGGTCCCTCCCTTCTTCTCCACCATAAAGCTTGAACCTAGTCTAAGTTTCCAAAAGTCGTAACTGTCGTACTTGTCTCTCATAATATTTGCTTGATATTCCTACAGTTTGACTTAGTGCCCGAAACAATTTTTAGGTATATTTTCTGATTACGAGAGGTACAATTGAGTATGAATTTTCATATAGCGTGATCAGGATATATATTCTATCTTTCTTACACATTGATCGACATCTGACAGTTTCTTTTGCTTGATAAGTTTAGTTGATGACGAAAGCACAAGAATCCTCTTCCAGGCTACACAAAACCGGGTCAGACCCTGATGTCCAAAAGACCAAAAACAACTAGAAAACCACCCTAGCTTGGCAAGCTTGATCGAGATCCGATATTATCTTGTAGAAGGTGCTCTGGTTTAGCGATTCCTTATACGCCCCTTCCCTCCACTATAAAGGTCAGTATCCCTAAATGTATAACTAGGACATTATTCTCTGTTTTTCTTCAAGTTGGTTTGGATTTGACGAATTGTGGTGAAAATGCTAAAGACAAGAATTTGTAAAACTTGGTGAAAGAACTTATTCTTCTTCTCCCTCTGCCCATCTCCCTCCACTACCGGGGCCAGATTACATCCAGATAGGCTAAATGCATAACTAAGAAATTGGCATCTACTTTCTACCAAGTTTGGCTGGGAGCTGACAACCTTCTGTAATCATGCTTCATACCGTAAATCCTCTCCCACTTCTACAAGATAGATCGCAATTTAGTTACACCCGTCTAATACTGGCCCTAGGAACACAAAATTTTCAAAAAGAAGTCTATAAAAGTAAAAAATTTAACCAACAAACAAGAATGTCTGTATTCAGGACTCTTTGCTCCAAAAATTACTAGAATTGCCGTAAACCTCTTTGGAGATTTTCTTCTCAGTTGCATAATACCAAGCTGGAAATCAATTGCCATTTCTTATTATTACCAAGCAACAGATCACTGATCACGAGCATTTAAAAACAAAACAAAAAAACAACAAAGTTGTAATACAACTCCACAGCGCAATTATAGCCCAAAAATGCACTCTTCGACGTTTCATATCTCCACCCCCTTTGATAATTGTTTTTAACATTACGTGTAGCTCAGCTATCCACAAATAGGAAAAAGCTTTTAGACAAAAAAGGGTTCGTACTATGATAAGGTGGCTACGGTTCTAACTGCAATAATAGGATGCTTGGCCACATAAATTAAGCAAGAGGTCTGATGTGGTGTCGGTGGCTGTTTTCTGTCAGCACTTGAATTTACCACGAGCATTCAGAGGTTACTACCCATTTTCGTTCAGGCATTGAATGGTTTTAACAAAACCTGATGCACAGACGGAAAAGAAATACTTGTTGAAAATGTTTAAAATGATGTCTACTACATTAATGATTGTTATGTATTTAAACCAACTAAATTGTTTAATTTTTCAATTTGATTTCCAAGATGATGGTTTTTCTAATTGGTTAAAGTCTAATTATTCATTTCTTAAGTGTTGTGTCGAGTTCTTCTTTGGTTTAAAAACTCAATTTGTCTTTCCTAAGAAATCAGGACAAAAGTCAAACTTCAGTGCAAATAGTGAGGAAGAGACAGAATAATTTTTGTTCGTTTTTAGTTTCAATGTTGCTCCTTACTTTCAGTTGAAAAAACTTTTTTTTTTATTTAATTTCCGACTATTTTTCAAATCATGCCAGTAAATCCCCTTACCCCCGTGCAGCATTTCTCCTTGAAAACTCATCCTGAAACTTTCCTTCCCCTGGAAAATTCTCCACGTGGAAAATCTTCCAACCCTCTCCCCAAACAATTACCCTGAAAATTTCCGTATATTTCCCAGTAATAAATACTAGATGTAATCAATATGGCCAAATTCCGCAACCTACAGCCCATTCCCCAGAGACTATGGATGGTCGCAACACGCCAAAAGCATAGTTATTGGACCTTTCAACTGTGCTGAATTAAATGCTCATCTTTAAATTTTGATCAAATGTCTTTGGGAAAAAATTGGTGTGGGAGGGGAGCTAGTTGCCCTTCATTCTTTTGTTCACTGAAAAAGGGCACTAGAACATTATATTTCTATTCAACTGAGCTCTGTACCAGGCTTCTAGGACGATTGGTTCTATTCCATCACCTTTAGAAAAAAATAAATAAACACGCGTCCGCGTTCTTTTTTCTGCCAAAAGTTACAAAATAATTCATTTTTGTATATTGAAGCTTGAAACCTCTACAAAAGTATTCTATGGTATGCTGAATTTATTGGTGGGATTTGGGTGAAGATCCCTTGACTTTTGGCGGTGTTTACCCCATTTCCAAAAATTGGGAATATTTACCGAGGCTCGCATCTTTTGATGGGTATTACTAAACTTAATGAACTTTATATTTAGAGTCAGCATAAACAGCTGAGTATTTTAACGTATCTATTGTTATTAAAATTCCATTTTTATAGTTTTGATCATTATTGGGCCGAATCACTCCTTACTTAGGGTTTGTAACCACAAACTGTTTGGGAAGGCTTTGAATTTTTTTTTTTTTTTTTTTTTTTTTTTTTTTTTTTTTTTTTTTTAGGTACGTACGAACAGGATTGCTACCTGTAGCACATAAGTGTTATTTTAGCACTATTACAGTCATTTTCTTCCATTTTCAGTTTCCATGAAGTGTTATTTTAGCACTATTACAGTCAGTTTTTTTTACTATAGCCCAGAGAATCGCTGTCTAGTACGCAAATTCGGGCCATTGTAGCACTTTAGGGATTGACCATGATGGCAGTCCTGTATACGAAGGAGCAGAGGCGTACGCAGGATTTTCTTAAGGAGAGATACAGTAATAAAAAAGCTAATTTCAGTTAATCATTTGTCTAAGCAGTGCCCAAAATTCAGAAAAATTAAGCATGAATACCCTTGTGGTGGCTGAGTGGATAAAGGGGCGTCTTCAAATCGTGGGTGTCGCGTTTCGATTCCTGGCTACTGTGTGGGGGATATATAATTAAAAACAACAAGGAAAAATTTGATTTTAAACAGATCGTATAAAAAAAAACAAAAGTGAAGAAAAGCTTGTTCCTACATTAGCAATTTTTTTAATTAAAGCGACGTTTAAAATTGAAATGATTAGTAAATATTCAATGTCTGGGAAGCAACCCTCTTCCTAGCCCATTGAACCGAACACTGACATATTGGTTTAAATACTAATGATACTCTCAATGAAGAATATGCTAAATTCTAACGTAGAGAGTAAAGAGGGGAATTCAAGGGCCAGTGCCCACTCAAATTTTGGGTTACTTCCGTTAGTTTTTAAAATCAAACCATGCCCTTGTTTGTCATAAAAATTAGTTTCTCCTACATTCAGTTCGTGTCAGAACGTGTCATTAAAAAATAAATTTTTAGACTAAAATGACTTTCCAGTTTCATATCTAAACAAACGAGAAAAAAGGGTAACACTTGAAATAGACAGTACACAAGAAAAAGAAAACTTTAAGCAATAAAAATATCAATATTTCGGCTTCATATCTAGAAGCCTTAATCAACGGTTCATCACACCTGTCAGGTGTAACTCGTAAACCAAACACGAGATACATGTAAGCTACTAGCTGTTGGGGTGGCGCTTCGCGCCACACCAACACCTAGTTGGTGGGGGCGCTTCGCCCCCCCCCCAAGCCCCCCCGCGCGCGCAAGTCGTTACGCGCCATTGTATTTGTGTCCCTGTGTCCCACCTGTGAATATATATATTTTTGACTACGTAAAACTTGCGAATGTACAACATTCTTGGCTGTCCCATTGTCTGTGCATATAAATAGATTGTCAGGTTTACCGACTCTTTAACATCCAACATATAATTGTCCATGGGAAAAACAATCTGTATTCAGATCTATACCTCATTATTCTAATGATTGCCCTTGAGCTTTGTTGATGGTGATTGCTAATCGAACATTCCCTGTCGTCATTTATATATCCTCCTGTGTCCCCCGGCGTCCCCGTTGTTGTTGTTTCCCTGTGTCCCGGTCGTCATTTGTGCCCCGGTGTCCCAGTCTGTAATTTTTCTTTGAGTGTCGCGGTCGTCATTTATATTCCCTGTGTCCCGGTGTCCCGGTCGTCATTTTTGTCCCGGTCGTCATTTGTGTTCTGGTGTCCCGGTCTGTAATATCTCTTTGAGTGTCCTGGTCGTCATTTATATTCCCTGTGTTCCGGTCGTCATTTGTGTCCCGGTGCTTTGTTGATGGTGATTGCCAATCGAACATTCCTTGTGTCCCGGTCGCTTTCTCTTTGAGTGTCCCGGTCGTCATTTATATTCCCTATGTCCCGGTGTCCCGGTCGTCATTTGTGTCCCGATGTCCCGGTGTGTAATTTCGTCAATCAACAAACATGACGTCAGTCGACACACAAACATGATGTCACTCGACACACAGACACACAGACAACTTATCTGTATATCTTCTATATATATAAAAATAAGTTGTCTCTGTGTGTGTGTGTGTGTCGAGTGACGTCTTGTTTGTGTGTCGACTGACGGCATGTTTGTCGACTGACGAAATTACAGACCGGGACATCGGGCTACAAATGACGACCGGGACACCGGGACATAGGGAATAAATATTTTACCTTACGACGGCGTACTGGATAAGTCCTCAGCTTTTAAGTCAAGGTTCGCAGGTTCGATTCGACGCTTCGCAAGGAAACCCAGCTTGTTAAAAAGTTTGATTTAGTCCTGTGGTGACGCAGTGGGTTTGACCTTAGCTTGGTAATACGGGACCCAGAGATCGAATCATGCTGCAGCAATGCACTACTGGGCCGACATGGGGACCTTAGTAGTCAAGAAGCGTCGTTAATCTGATACAATACAATACAATGACGACCGGGACACTCAAAGAGAAAGCGACCGGGACACAAGGAATGTTCGATTAGAAATCACCATCAACAAAGCTGCGGGGCACAAATGACGACCGGGACACAGGGAATATAAATGAAGACCAGGACATAAGTAAAAAAAAAAACTAAAAAAGCTAAAAAAAAGGTAAAAACTACAAAAAAAATAAAAAGAAAAAAAACTAAAAACTAATAAAAAAATAAAAAAGCTAAAAAACTAAAAAAACTAAAAAAGAAAAATAATTAAAAAAAGGAAAAAAACTGAAAAATAAAGGAGAAAAACAAAACTAAAAAAAAAAATAAAAATAAAAAAAACTAAAAAGGTAAAAACTACAAAAAAAAGAAAAAAAACTAAAAAACTAAAAAAAAGTAAAAACCAAAAAAAAAATAACTAGAAAAAAAGGGGAAAAACATAAAAATTTATTTCATCATATACCAATTCAAAAACGAATATATATACAGACCGAGACACAAAGGACGACCGGGACACAGGGAATATAAATGACGACCGGGACACAGGGACACAACTACAACGGGGACGCTGGGGGGCACAGGGGGATATATTAATGACGACGGGGACACAGGGAATGTTTGATTAGCAATCACAATCAACAAAGCTCAAGGGCAATCATTAGAATCATGAGGTATAACTAAAATAACTAAAAAAAGGTAAAAAACTAAAAACTAAAAAAAAGACCAATTCAAAAACGAATGTATATACAGACCGGGACACCGGGACACAGGGAATATAAATGACGACCAGGACACTCAAAGAGAAATTACAGACCGGGACACCGGAACACAAATGACGACCGGGACAAAAATGACGACCGGGACACCGGGACAGGGAATATAAATGGCGACCGCGATATTCAAAGAGAAATTACAGACTGGGACACCGGGACAGAAATGTCGACCGGGACACAGGGAAACAACAACAACGGGGACGCCGGTGGTTACAGGAGTATATAAATGACGACAGGGACACAGGGAATGTTCGATTAGCAATCACTATCAACAAAGCTCAAGGGCAATCATTAGAATAATGAGGTATAGATCTGAATACAGCTTGTTTTTCCCATGGACAATTATAGGTTGCATGTTCAAGAGTCGGTAAACCTGACAATCTATTTATATGCACAGACAATGGGACAGCCAAGAATGTTGTACATTCGCAAGTTTTACGTAGTTAAAAATATATAAATATCTATCTATATTCATAGGCGGCAACTACAATAACGCGTAACTAATATGGCGCGTAACGACTTGCGCGCGCGGGGGGGCTTGGGGGGGGCGAAGCGCCCCCACCAACTAGGTGTTGGGGTGGCGCGAAGCGCCACCCCAACAGCAAGTCGATATATACATATATAAATAAGTTGTCTATGTGTGTGTGTGTCGAGTGACGTCATGTTTGTGTGTCGACTGACGTCATGTTTGTTGATTGACGAAATTACACACCGGGACATCGGAACACAAATGACAACCGGGACACCGGGACATCTACATATATAAAAATAAGTTGTCTGTGTGTCGAGTGACGTCATGTTTGTGTGTCGACTGACGTCATGTTTGTTGATTGACGAAATTACACAACGGGACATCGGGACACAAATGACGACCGGGACACCGGGACATAGGGAATATAAATGACGACCGGGACACTCAACGAGAAAGCGACCGGGACACAAGGAATGTTCGATTAGCAATCACCATCAACAAAGCACCGGGACACAAATGACGACCGGGACACAGGGAATATAAATGACGACCAGGACACTCAAAGAGAAATTACAGACCGGGACACCGGAACACAAATGACGACCGGGACAAAAATGACGACCGGGACACCGGGACACAGGGAATATAAATGACGACCGCGACACTCAAAGAGAAATTACAGACTGGGACACCGGGACACAAATGACGACAGGGACACAGGGAAACAACAACAACGGGGACGCCGGGGGCACAGGGGGATATATAAATGACGACAGGGACACAGGGAATGTTCGATTAGCAATCACCATCAACAAAGCTCAAGGGCAATCATTAGAATAATGAGGTATAGATCTGAATACAGATTGTTTTTCCCATTGACAATTATATGTTGCATGTTCAAGAGTCGGTAAACCTGACAATCTATTTATATGCACAGACAATGGGACAGCCAAGAATGTTGTACATTCGCAAGTTTTACGTAGTTAAAAATATATAAATATCTATCTATATTCACAGGTGGGACACAGGGACACAACTACAATGGCGCGTAACTAATATGGCACGTAACGACTTGCGCGCGCGGGAGGGCTTGGGGGGGGGCGCGAAGCGCCCTCACCAACTAGGTGTTGGGGTGGCGCGAAGCGCCACCCCAACAGCTAGTCTATCTATAAATATATAAATAAGTTTTCTGTGTGTGTGTGTGTCGAGTGACGTCATGTTCGTGTGTCGACTGACGTCATGTTTGTGGATTGACGAAATTACACACCGGGACATCGGGACACAAATGACGACCGAGACACCGGGACATCAATCTATATATATAAAAACTAGCTGTTGGGGTGGCGCTTCGCACGTGTCGCCGTCGTCATTTATATATCCCCCTGTGCCCCCCGGCGTCCCCGTTGTAGTTGTGTTCCTGTTTCCCGGTCGTCATTTATATTCCGTGTGTCCCGGTCGCCATTTGTGTCTCGGTGTCCCAGTCTGTAATTTCTCTTTGAGTGTCCCGGTCGTCATTTATATTCCTTGTGTCCCGGTGTCCCGGTCGTCATTTGTGTCCCTGTGTCCCGAAATACATTCGTTTTGAATTGGTCTTTTTTTAGTTTTTAGTTTTTTACCTTTTTTTTAGTTTTTTTTTTTAGTTATACCTCATGATTCTAATGATTGCCCTTCAGCTTTGTTGATGGTGATTGCTAATCGAACATTCCCTGTGTCCCCGCCGTCATTTATATATCCCCCTGTGCCCCCCGGTGTCCCCGTTGTAGTTGTGTCCCTGTGTCCCGGTCGTCATTTATATTCCCTGTGTCCCGGTCGTCATTTGTGTCCCGGTGCTTTGTTGATGGTGATTGCTAATCGAACATTCCTTGTGTCCCGGTCGCTTTCTCTTTGAGTGTCCCGGTCGTCATCTATATTCCCTATGTCCCTGTGTCCCGGTCGTCATTTGTGTCCCGATTTCCCGGTCTAGGGAATATGAATGACGACCAGGAAACTCAAAGAGAAATTACAGACCGGGACACCGGAACACAAATGACGACCGGAACAAAAATGACGACCGGGACACCGCGACACAGGGAATATAAATGACGACCGCGACACTCAAAGAGAAATTACAGACTGGGACACCGGGACACAAATGACGACCGGGACACAGGGAAACAACAACAACGGGGACGCCTGGGGGCACAGGGAGATATATAAATGACGACAAGGACACAGGGAATGTTCGATTAGCAATCACCATCAACAAAGCTCAAGGGCAATCATTAGAATAATGAGGTATACATCTGAATACAGATTGTTTTTCGCATGGACAATTATATGTTGCTTGTTCAAGAGTCGGTAAACCTGACAATCTATTTATATGCACAGACAATGGGACAGCCAAGAATGTTGTACCTTCGCAAGTTTTATGTAGTTAAAAATATATATATATATAAATATATATATATATATATATATACTAGCTGTTGGGGTGGCGCTTCGCGCCACCCCAACACCTAGTTGGTGGGGGCGCTTCGCGCCCCCCCCAAGCCCCCCCGCGCGCGTAAGTCGTTACGCGCCATAATAGTTACGCGCCATTGTAGTTGTGTCCCTATGTCCCACCTGTGAATATAGATATATATATATATATATGGTTTTAACTACGTAAAACTTGCGAATATACAACATTCTTTGCTGTCCCATTGTCTTTGCATATAAATAGATTGTCAGGTTATCCCCCTGTTTCCCCCGGTGTCCCCGTTGTAGTTGTGTCCCTGTGTCCCGGTCGTCATTTATATTCCCTGTGTCCCGGGTCCCGGTCATCATTTGTATCCCGGTGTCCCGGTCTGTATATACATTCGTTTTTTAGTTTTGTTTTTCTCCTTTATTTTTTTCCTTTTTTTTTCTTTTTTAGCTTATTTAGATTTTTAGATTTTTTAGTTTTTTTTATTAGTTTTTAGTTTTTATTTCTTTTTAGTTTTTTTGTCCCGGTCGTCATTTATATCCCCCTGTTTCCCCCGGTGTCCCCGTTGTAGTTGTGTCCCTGTGTCCCGGTCGTTATTTATATTCCCTGTGTCCCGGTCGTCATTTGTATCCCGGTGTACCGGTCTGTATATACATTCGTTTTTTAGTTTTGTTTTTCTCCTTTATTTTTTTCCTTTTTTTTTCTTTTTTAGTTTATTTAGATTTTTAGATTTTTTAGTTTTTTTATTAGTTTTTAGTTTTTTTTTCTTTTTAGTTTTTTTGTAGTTTTTACCTTCTTTTTAGTTTTGTTAATTTTTTTTTTTACTTGTGTCCTGGTCGTCATTTATACTCCCTGTGTCCCGGTGCTTTGTTGATTGCTAATCGAACATTCCTTTTGTCCTGGTCGCTTTCTCTTTGAGTGTCGTCATTTATTTTTTTCTTTTTTAGTTCTTTTAGTTTTTACCTTTTTTAGTTTTTTTTTAGTTTTTAGTTTTTTTAGTTTTTTACCTTTTTTTAGTTTTTTTAGTTTTTTAGCTTTTTTATTTTTTTTATTAGTTTTTAGTTTTTTTGTAGTTTTTGCCTTTTTTTTTTAGTTTTTTGTCCTGGTCGCTTTCTCTTTGAGTGTCGTCATTTATTAGTTTTTTCCTTTTTTTTTTTAGTTTTTTATTGGTTTTTACCTTTATTTTAGCTTATTTTTCAGTTTTTTCCTTTTTTTTAGTTTTTTTTTATTTTTTATTTTTTTTAGTTTTTTACCTTTTTTTAGTTTTTTTAGTTTTTTTAGTTTTTTAGCTTTTTTACTTTTTTTATTAGTTTTTAGTTTTTTTTTGTAGTTTTTGCCTTTTTTTAGTTTTTTCAGTTTTTTTTTTAGTTTTTTATTGGTTTTTACCTTTATAGTTTTTTTAGTTTTTTAGCTTTTTTATTTTTTTTATTAGTTTTTAGTTTTTTTTGTAGTTTTTGCCTTTTTTTAGTTTTTTCAGTTTTGACGTCACCTAATCCAGTTTTTTCAGGTGACGTCACCTGACACATCCATCCACACATCCATCCACACATCCACAGACAGACAACTTATTTTTATATATATAGATATATATATATATATATATATATATATATATATATATATATATATATATATACATATATATATATATATATATATATATATATATATATATATATATATATATATATATATATATATATATATATATATATATATATATATATATCTATATATATAAAAATAAGTTGTTTGTCTGTCTGTCGACTGACGTCATGTTTGTGTGTCGACTGACGTCATGTTTGTCTTGTTTTTTTAGTTTTTTAGCTTTTTTATTTTTTTTATTAGTTTTTAGTTTTTTTTGTAGTTTTTGCCTTTTTTTTAGTTTTTTTAGTTTTTTAGCTTTTTTATTAGTTTTTAGTTTTTTTTGTAGTTTTTGCCTTTTTTTAGTTTTTTTAGTTTTTTAGCTTTTTTATTTTTTTTATTAGTTTTTAGTTTTTTTTGTAGTTTTTGCCTTTTTTTAGTTTTTTCAGTTTTGACGTCACCTGATCCAGTTTTTTCAGGTGACGTCACCTGATCCACGATCCACAGATCCACAGACAACTTATTTTTATATATATAGATAGTTTTTTTTTTTACTTATGTCCTGGTCGTCATTTATACTCCCTGTGTCCCGGTGCTTTGTTGATTGCTAATCGAACATTCCTTTTGTCCTGGTCGCTTTCTCTTTGAGTTTCGTCATTTATTTTTTTCTTTTTTAGTTCTTTTAGTTTTTACCTTTTTTAGTTTTTTTTAGTTTTTTAGATGAAATTTTTTTTTAGTTTTTTCCTTTTTTTCTTTTTAGTTTTTTATTGGTTTTTACCTTTATTTTAGCTTATTTTTCAGTTTTTTCCTTTTTTTTAGTTTTTTTTTATTTTTTATTTTTTTTAGTTTTTTACCTTTTTTTAGTTTTTTTAGTTTTTTTAGTTTTTTAGCTTTTTTACTTTTTTTATTAGTTTTTAGTTTTTTTTTGTAGTTTTTGCCTTTTTTTAGTTTTTTCAGTTTTTTTTTTAGTTTTTTATTGGTTTTTACCTTTATTTTAGCTTATTTTTCAGTTTTTTCCTTTTTTTTTAGTTTTTTTTAGTTTTTAGTTTTTTTCGTTTTTTACCTTTTTTTTAGTTTTTTTAGTTTTTTTAGTTTTTTAGCTTTTTTATTTTTTTTATTAGTTTTTAGTTTTTTTTGTAGTTTTTGCCTTTTTTTAGTTTTTTTAGTTTTTTAGCTTTTTTATTAGTTTTTAGTTTTTTTTGTAGTTTTTGCCTTTTTTTAGTTTTTTTAGTTTTTTAGCTTTTTTATTTTTTTTATTAGTTTTTAGTTTTTTTTGTAGTTTTTGCCTTTTTTAGTTTTTTCAGTTTTGACGTCACCTGATCCAGTTTTTTCAGGTGACGTCACCTGATCCATCCACAGACAGACAGACAGACAACTTATTTTTATATATATAGATATATATATATATATATATATATATATATATATATATATATATATATATATATATATATATATATATATATATATATATATATATATATATATATATATATATATATATATATATATATATATATATATATATATATATATATATATATATATATATATATATATATATATATATATATATATATATATATATATATATATATATATATATATATATATATATATTCACAGGTGGGACACAGGGACACAACTACAATGGCGCGTAACTAATATGGCGCGTAACGACTTGCGCGCGCGGGGGGGCTTGGGGGGTTGGGTGCGAAGCACAACAGCCAGTTTTATATATATAGATGTCCCGGTGTCCCGGTCGTCATTTGTGTCCCAATGTCCCGGTGTGTAATTTCGTCAATCAACAAACATGACGTCAGTCGACACACAAACATGACGTCACTCGACACACACACAGACAGACAATTAATTTTTATATATATAGATAGATATAAATCTCATTCTGACCAACCAAGTGTTAGTTAATGCAAATCAAAATGAACTCTGAAAAACTTAATTAATCAGCCCTCCTGGCGGATGATTGTAAATTAATTTTCCATGAAACCCTACAACATTATGTTAATTACTTGGGTATGCAAAGTGAAGATATTTTTGAACCTGATTTAGCTGAGGAACCACAATGGAATTTCCAAGGAGAATTGAAGCCAGAAAAGAGTCATTTAGAAAAGATACCCTTTCAGAACTCAGCTAAATCGTTTCAAAGCCAAGTCTACTAAGGCCAAGCGCACAAGGGGCAACTTTTTGAGACTGGAATTGGTAACCGATTGCGCACGCAGCTGTTTTTTGACAGCTGCGAAGAAGAAAGCAGCGAATGGAGAAACAATATACGGCCAGTCACAATGTCTAGGTCTGGGAGAAACATTTCGATCGGCTTCTGAATTCAGATCCGCCAAATGGCATTGATTCAGGGATCTTCACTGCCGCTGCAGAAGCTTCTTGCCTACCTACAAAGATGGTCAGCCTCTTTAAAGAAGTTTATAGCAATACAGAAAGCGCCATCACGGTGAATGTAAAGATTTATTTTTTCTTTCCCATTAACAACGCAGTACGGCAAGGATGTGCAGCGGCACTTGAGCTGTTTGACTGCATCATCAACTACATTCTGAACGAGACACACCGTGTCCACCCTTTTGACATCAGCTATGCAAGGAGGACTCTCTCCGATAATAACTTCACAGTCGATGTATCTTCAGAATCTGGAGCAACTTAAGTCTGCACTCGAGACACTCTCCGCCACAGTCTCTGGAGTAGGGCAACAAATCAATTGGAAGAAAACAAAGACGATACCCATAGAGAAGACTGTTTCGACGGCACCCTTGACTGTTCAGATTAACGGCCAAGCCGTCGACTTAGCAAGGCAGTTCACCTATCTCAGATCAATTATATCCTCAAACGGCACATTGACGCTTAAATCTCTGCCAGATCAACCAACGCAAATTCTGTATTTGGACGACTCAAGAGGACAGTTTTCCCCAAACCAAAATTAGTCGTCAAACGAATTCAAAACACCATAGTCTCAAGCATCATGATATATTATTCTGAAACGTGGCAGATAGCTCAGACAAAGCTATGAAAAGTTGATGCTATTCAAACTAGACAGCTGCATCAAATAGAATGCTTCAAATGATATGACCATATCCGTGACGACCTTCAAGCAGGCGAATCTCTATTCAAGTAGAAATTCGTTTTTTAAGGTGGTGCGACCACCTACTCCACCTCCCACCAAGCACCCCTGCAAGATCATCACGGATTTTAACCCCTCGAAAATAACTGGCGACGTCTTACGGAAGACCACACACCAGGTTGGCTGATATCATAAGCCAACAACTCCTCATCCGCAACATCAACCCAAACACAGCCTCATTTCTAACCTAGGATAGGACGACCTGGAGAAGACTCATAACGCTGTCAACTAGTTCCCTCTACACTGAGGAGCCCGCTGAGCAAGAGAGTTAGGTCAACTTTGAATGACAACTTGCTTTAGAAAAATTCAAACTGCCTTCAGCAACCGTTCAAGAATAATTCACCATAATCACAGTTATCAGTTATATTTAGCTTCAATTATTAGTTATGGACTTTATTAGCACACATTATTAATTTTTTCTCATTATTCACTGGCCTAATTAAAAGATCTTACCCCAATTATTTGATTATAAATGGAAAGGCAATGAGATCAAAGAGATTATTTACAAATATTTATTAATCACAACGCTGGAGTGCAAAACTTAATATTACATTAGCCAAGAATCGCAATAGCCCTTACAGTAGCTAAGAATCGAACCGCGGTACCTACGATTTGCAGACGCCGTTTTATCCACTCAGCCACCACAAGGGTCTTTATAAACTTTTTAATGTAACCAGTTCTTATTAATCACAATGCTGCAGTGCAAAACTTAATATTGCAGAACCTATTTTGGGCTAAACAGCAGCTGAATTATTGTTTGAAAAGTAAAAACATAGTTAAATTTAAAATTAATATCTTAATAACGTTTTTTTGTCGGTTTTCTTTTTCCTGTATGAGAGATACTTCTGTAAAAGAAAGTTATGATGACATAGTTTTTCTTAGATAGGACGGGTTACAATTAAGCCACATTTAGATACAGGTCAATACTACTAACTACTACTACTAATTACTAGTAATAACAGTGTAATTTCTAGCTCCTATAGCTTTGTAAAGGCTATATTTTTCTTCACTATGGAAGGGGAGTTCTGAGGTCATGATTTTTTCTATTATGAAAAGATTATGGCGTCATGAAAGTATTCTATTGGCAAAAGAAAAAATGATGGCGTCATTCCACCAGAGTTTTTTTTCCCAGTTTATTGTTTAGTTGTAATAGACACATCGATAAAGAAAATTTTTGAACTTCTTTCGGAGGAAACATACAAAAGTGCTAAATATCCTAATTTCTGAAATATTTTATGTGATGAAAATCGTAGTTTTTGTTACGCCTGAGGTTTACCTTTGCTGCGGAATAAGTATAAGAATTTCAAAGGTCTGCACTTCTTAAAAGAAAAGAAAAAGTTACAAAAACAATTAGATTTTCATGCAACAAAGCAACATATTTTTAATATTACATTTGTTTTGACTAATTGAGTGAAAATTTTATATTCTTTATTTTTTTTTTACTTAAATGTTTTTGACGCGGACGACACAATGCCAAACATAGAACGGTATCAAAGACCCTCGGACTGAAATTTGTTAAAATTACAAATTTCAGCCTGACCCTTCAATTTGGTTAGTTAGGTGTTCACATACTCACCCTAGTTCTTGGCAACACTGATGGAATTGGTACTGCTCCAACTATGCTGAATTAAAGGTTTATCTTTAAATTTTGATCAAATGTCTTTTCGGAAAAAATTGGTGTGGGAAGAGGGCTAGTTGCCCTTCATTCTTTTTGGTCTCTGAAAAGGGGCACTAGAACATTTGGTTTCTGTTAGAATGAGCTCTCTACCCGGCTTCTACGACGATTGGTTCTATCCATCACCTTTAGAAAAAAAAAATAAAATAAATAAACACGCATCTGCATTCTTTTTTCTGCCAAAAGTTACAAAATGCTTCATTTTTATATATAGAAGCTTGAAACCTCTACAAAAGCGTTCTATGGTGTGCTGAATTTATTGGTGGGATTTGCGTTAAGATCCATTGACTTTTGGCAGTGTTTACCCCATTTCCAAAAATTGGGAATATTTACCGAGACCCGCATCTTTTGATGGGTATTATTAAACTTAATGAACTTTATATTTAGAGTCAGCATAAACAGCTGATTATTTGGACGTATCTATTGTTATTAAAATTCCATTTTTATAGTTTTGATTATTATTGAGCCTATTACAGTCAGTTTTTTTTTTACTATAGCCCAGAAAATCGCTGTCTAGTACGCAAATTAAGGCCATTTTAGCACTTTAGGGATTGACCATTATGGCAGTCCTGTATACGAAGGAGCAGAGACGTACGCAGGATTTTTTTAAGGGGAGATACAGTAATAAAACAGCTTATTTCAGTTAATAATTTGTCTAAGCAGTGCCCAAAATTTTGGAAAAATTAAGCTTTTTGGGATTGGGTTGAGCCCTCCCTCCCTGTGTACGTACTAACACACGAGTCTATATTATGGGGAGAGGGGACAAGGAACAATTACAAAATAAGGTCCAAACCAACAAAGTCAGTAGATTCTGAGGTTATATCTGAGGTAGATTCTTAAGCTTATTTTAGCACTATTACATTCAGTTTTTTTTTCTATAGTTAGTTTTTTTATATTTACTATGGTCGGATATTCTTCGATCCTACTTCCTATAGCTATACTGAAAGGAAGGTTGAAACACACGTTAAAAGAAATTAATGCAAAATGAGTCTTGTAACAATATCAGGGGCAGTTTGAAAAGTAAACTTTAAAGTTGTGACAGGTGTGATGAACTTTTGATTAAGGCTCTCAGATGCGAAGCCGAAATATTCATATTTTTACTGCTAAAAGTTTTTTTCTTGTCTACTGTCTTATTTCAAGTGTTACACTTTTTTCTCGTTTGTTTAAATATGAAAATGGAAAGGCATTTTAGTCTAAAAAATTATTTTTTAATGACACATTCTGCCAGGAAGTGAATGTAGGATGAACGAATTTTTATGACAAACAAGGACAAGGTTTGATTTTAAAAGCTAACGGAAGTAACCCAATATTTGAGGGGGCACTGACCCTCGAAGTCCCCTTTTTACTCTCTACGTTAGAATTTAGCCTATTCTTCATTGAAAGTATCATCAGTATTTAACTAAATATGTCAGTCTTTGGTTCAATTTGCTAGGAGGAGGGTTGCCTGCCAGATATTGAACTAATCATTTTAATTTTAAACGTCGCTTAATTAAATAAATTGCTACTGTAGGAACAAGTATTTCTTCACTTTTTGTTTCTTTGGTAAGAACTGTTTAAAATAAAATTTTTCTTTTTGTTAGTATTTAACAAAAAGATCTTTTTATAAGGACAATTATTTATATTATTTACTAATATATTATTTAGTTAATTGATTATAATATTTAGCATTTAATTATATATCACCATATCAACGAGATACGAACAAAAAAAATTACTTCAGAAAGGATATATCCAGTCTCTTGTTCTTGGATTATAGTAGTAATAATATCAATTTGCTCACCATATCAACCTTGTAGTGGCCAGGAATCGAACCACAGCACCCGCGATTTAAAGACGCTGCTTTATCCACTCAGCCACCACAAGGGTATTCATAAACATTTTAATGTAACCACTTTTTATTAATCACAACGCTGGAGTGCAAAACTTAATATTGCATAACCTATTTCGGGCTAAACAGCAGCTGAATTATAGTTTGAAAGGTAAAAACAAAGTTAAATTTAAAATTAATATCATAGTAGCTTTTTTCTTCGGTTTTCTCTTTCCTGTATAAGGGATATTTCTGTAAAAGAAAATTATGATGACATATTTTTTTTTCATAGAACGTTACAATTAAGCTGAATTTAGATACAGGTCCAGCCAGACTTGGAGGTATATTTAAAGTTTATAACATAATTTAGCTATTTAGCCAAAGTACGTAAAAAACAGTTCAAAACAGCCCTAATGTTAACCTGAAGAAAGAAATTCCTTTGAACGAACAAATGAAACTTAAAGCCAACAGAGATTGATGTGAGCATTCAAGTGAACGAGAACTACTACTAATAACAGTGTGGCTTCTAGCTCCTCTAGCTTTGTAAAGGCTATATTTTTCTTTACTATGGAAGGAGAGTTTTAAGGTCATGATTTTTTCCATTGTGAAAAGATTATGGCGTCTTGATAGTATTCTATTGGCAAAAGAAAAAATGATGACGTCATCCACTCGGAGTTTTTTTTCCCAGTTTATTGTTTAGTTGTAATAGTCATTTCGAAAATGAAAATTTCAAACCTTCTTTCGGAGAAAACAAACAGAAGTGCTAAAATTTAGAAAACAAACAGATTTTTTTTACATAGGACGGGTTACAATTAAACAGCATTTAGATACAGGTCCAGCTAGACTTGGAGGTAAATTTGTAGTTAAATAACATAATTTAGCTAGGATCACAGTAGATATACTACTTGATTCCCTTTTTAATAATTCAGAAATCGATTCTGAAGAAAATTACATTTTGAGCTTTTTAAGAACTCAAAACAGCCCAAAGTACGTAAAAAACAATGCAAAACAGCCCTAATGTCAACCTGAAGAAAGAAATTCATTTGAACGAACAAATGAAACTTAAAGCAAACAGAGATTGATATGAGCATTCAAGTGAACGAGAACTACTACTAATAACAGTGTGGCTTCTAGCTCCTCTAGCTTTGTAAAGGCTATATTTTTCTTTAACGAACTTGTAGTAAGGAGCGACCCGGCTCAATAGTAACCAAAACTCTAAAAAAATGGAATTTTGATACCAATAATTACATCAAAAGAATCGCATTTTAATGCTGATTTTAAATATTTAAGTTTAATCAAGATTAGTCTTACTCGTCAAAAGTTACGAGCCTGAGGAAATTCGCCTCATTTTAAAAAATAGGGGGAAACACCCCCTAAAAGTCATACAATCTTAAAAATCATACCATCAGATTCAGCGTATCAGAGAACCTTATTATAATAGTTTCAAGCTCCTATCTACAAAAATGTGGAATTTCGAATTTTTTTGCTAGAAGACAGATCACGGATGCGTGTTTATTTGTTTTTTTTTGTTTATTTGTTTGTTTTTTGTTTATGTTTTTCCAGGGGTAATCTTGTCGACTCAGTGGTCCTAGAATGTCGCGAGAGGGCTCATTCTAACGGAAATTAGTAGTTCTAGTGCCCTTTTTAAGCAACCAAAAAAATTGAAGGGCACCTAGGCTCCCTTCCAAGCTCATGTTTTCCCCAAAGTCACCGGATCAAAATTCTGAGATAGCCATTTTATTCATCATAGTCGAAAACCTAATAACTATGTCTTTGAGGACGACTTACTCCCCCGTAGTCCCCTTGGGAGGGGCTGCAAGTTACAAACTTTGACCTGTGTTTACGTATAATAATGGTTACCGGGAAGTGTACTGACGTTTTTAGGGGATTTTTTGGGTTTAGGGGGGGGGGTTACATGGGAGGATATTTCCATGGAGGAAGTTTTCATGGGGGACGAGAACTTTAATGAAGAGGGGGGCAGGATTTTCTAGCATTATTTGAAAAAACAATGAAAAAATAAATATGAAAAGTTTTTTCTACTGAAAGTAAGGAGCAGCATTAAAACTTAATACGAACAAAAATGATTACACGCATGAGGAGTTTACCTCCTTATAATACCTCACTCTTTACGCTAAAGTATTTTTAGCAATTTCAACTATTTATTCTACGGTCTTTGTGATTCAGAGGTCATTCTTAAGGAATTGGGACAAAATTTAAGCTTTAATGTAAAGAGAGAGGTAACGACAAGGGATGAACCCCCTCATATACGCAATAAAAACATACGAATATAGAAGTTCGTTGCGTAAGTTAATTCGTAAGTTACGTATATTTTTTACTAATGAAAACGTTTGTAAAAAATTAACAGTTCTAGTTCTCTTTTTAAGTAATCAGAAAATTGGAGGGCAACTAGGCCTCCTCCCTCACTACTTTTTTCTCAAAATCTTCCGATTAAAATTATGAGAAAGCCATTTAGCCAAAAAAAATAATATGAAAATTTCATTTTAATTATTTATGTGCGGAGAGCCAAGATCAAAACATGCATTAATTCAAGAATGTCCAGAAATTAAATAAAAAAAAGCAAGTTTTTTTCAATGAAAGTAAGGAGCAACATTGAAACTTAAAACAAAAAGAAATTACTCCGTATATGAAATGGGATTTCCCTCCTCAACGCCCCGCTCTTTATGCTAAAGGTTTTTACTATTTTAAAAAGTAGAGTTAAGAGAAAGAGTCAATCTTTAGCGTAAAGAGGGGGGCGTTGAGGAGGAAATGCCCCTTTCATATACGGAGTAATTTCTGTTCGTTCTAAGTTTTAATGTCGCTCCTTACTTTCATTTAAAAAAGTTTTTTTTTTCATTTAATTTCTTGACGTTTTTTAATTATTGCATGTTTTGATCTTGGCTCTCCGCACATAAGTAATTAAAACAGAAATTTGCATATTAATTTTTTCTTCTAAATGTCTTTCTCATAGTTTTAATCGGAAGATTTTGAGAAAAAGGAGCGAGGGAGGAAGCCTAGTTGCCCTCCATTTTTTTTATTACTTAAAAAGGCAACTAGAACTTTTAATTTTTTACGAACATTTTCATTAGTAAAAAATATACGTAATTTACGAATTAACTTACGTAACGAACTTCTATATTCGTATGTTTTTATTACGTATATGAGGGGGTTCACCCCTTGTCGATACCTCACTCTTTACACTAAAGCTTAAATTTTGCCCCAGTTCCATAAGAATGACCCTTGAATGATAAAGGCCGTAGAATAAATAGTTGAAATTACTAAAAATACTTTAGCGTAAAGAGCCAGGTATTACGAGGAGGCAAACCCCTCATATGTGTAATAATTTCTACTCGTTTTCAATTTTAATGCTCCTCGTCACTTTCAGTAGAAAAAAACTTTTCATATTTATTTTTTCATTGTTTTCTTAAATAATGCTAGAAAATCCTGCGCCCCCTTCATTGAAAGTCTCTTCCCCCATTAGAAGTTTTTCCAAGGAAAGATCCTCCCACATAGCCCCCCGACCTCAACTTCCCCCCCCCCAAAAACAAAAAAATCCCCCTGAAAACGTCCTTACACTTCCCAGTAACCCTTGCTATATGTAAACACAGGTCAAAGTTTGTAACTTACAACCCCTCCCACGGGGACTGTGGGGGAGTAAGGCGTCCCCAAAGACATCGTTATTAAGTTTTTCGACTATGGTGAATAAAATGGCTACTTCAGAATTTTGATCTAGTAACTTTGAGGAAAAAATGAGCATGAGAGGGGGCCTAGGTGCCCTCCAATTTTTTGGTCACTTAAAAAGGGCACTAGAACTTTTAATTTCAGTTAGAATGAGCCCTCTCGTGACATTCTAGGACCAGTAGGTCGATACGATCACCCCTAGAAAAAAAAACAAAACAAAATGAACACGCATCCGTGATATGTCTTCCGGCAAAAAATGCAAAATTCCACATTTTTGTAGATAGGAGCTTGAAACTTCTACAATAAGGCTCTCTGATATGCTGAATCTGATGGTGTGATTTTCGTTAAGATTGTATGAATTTTAAGGGGTGTTTTTCTCTATTTTCTAAAATGAGGCAAATTGTCTCAGGCTCGTAACTTTTGATAGGTCAAAATAATCTTGATGAAAGTTATATATTTAAAATCAGCATTAAAATGCGATTTATTGATTCCATTTTTTAGAGTTTCATTTACTATTGAGCCGGGTCGCTCCTTACTACAGTTCGTTACCACGAACTGCTTTAAAAATATGTCATCATAACTCTCTTTCACAGAAATATCCCTTATACAGGAATGAGAAAACCAAAGAAAAAAGTTATTATGATATTAATTTTGAATTTATCTATGTTTTTACTTTCAAACTATAATTCAGCTGCTGTTTAGCCCAAAATAGGTTCTGCAATAATAAGTTTTGCACTCCAGCGTTGTGATTAATAAAAAGTGGTTACATTAAAACGTTTATGAATACCCTTGTGGTGGCTGAGTGAATAAAGGGGCGTCTTCAAATCGTGGGTGTCGTGGTTCGATTCCTGGCTACTGTGTGGGGGATATATAATTAATAACAAAAAGGAAAAATTTGATTTTAAACAGATCGTATAAAAAAAAACAAAAGTGAAGAAAAGCTTGTTCCTACATTAGCAATTTTTTTAATTAAAGCGACGTTTAAAATTGAAATGATTAGTATATATTCAATGTCTGGGAAGCAACCCTCTTCCTAGCCCATTGAACCGAACACTGACATATTGTGTTAAGTACTAATGATACTCTCAATGAAGAATATGCTAAATTCTAACGTAGAGAGTAAAGAGGGGACTTCAAGGGCCAGTGCCCACTCAAATTTTGGGTTACTTCCGTTAGTTTTTAAAATCAAACCATGCCCTTGTTTGTCATAAAAATTAGTTTCTCCTACATTAGTTTCTCCTGCTAGTATCTCGTTGATATGGTGATATATTATTAAATGCTAAATATTATAATTAATTAACTAAATAATATATTAGTAAATAATATAAATAATTTTCCTTATAAAAAGATCTTTTTGTTAAATACTAACAAAAAGAAAAAATTTATTTTAAACAGTTCGTACCAAAGAAACAAAAGTGAAGAAATACTTGTTCCTACAGTAGCACTTAATTTAATTAAGCGACGTTTAAAATTATAATGATTAGTTCAATATCTGGCAGGCAACCCTCCTCCTAGCAAATTGAACCAAAGACTGACATATTGTGTTAAATACTAATGATACTTTAAATGAAGAATAGGCTAAATTCTAACGTAGAGAGTAAAAAGGGGACTTCAAGGGTCAGTGCCCCTTCAAATATTGGGTTACTTCCGTTAATTTTTAAAATCAAACCTTGTCCTTGTTTGTCATAAAAATTCGTTCATCCTACATTCAGTTCGTGTCAGAACGTGTCATTAAAAAATAATTTTTTAGACTAAAATGCCTTTCCATTTTCATATTTAAACAAACGAGAAAAAAGTGTAACACTTCAAATAAGACAGTAGACAAGAAAAAAACTTTAAGCAATAAAAATATGAATATTTCGGCTTTGCATCTGAGAGCCTTAGTCAACAGTTCATCACACCTGTCACAACTTTAAAGTTTACTTTTCAAACTGCCCCTGATATTGTTACAAGACTCATTTTGCATTAATTTCTTTTAACGTGTGTTTCAACCTTCCTTTCAGTATAGCTATAGGAAGTAGGATCGAAGAATATCCGACCATAGTAAATATAAAAAAACTAACTATAGGAAAAAAAAACTGAATGTAATAGTGCTAAAATAAGCTTAAGAATCTACCTCAGAATACCTCAGATATAACCTCAGAATCTACTGACTTTGTTGGTTTGGACCTTATTTTGTATTTGTTCCTTGTCCCCTCTCCCCATAATATAGACTCCTGTATTAGTACGTACACAGGGAAGGAGGGGTCAACCCAATCCCAAAAAGCTTAATTTTTCGAAAATTTTGGGCACTGCTTAGACAAATTATTAACTGAAATAAGCTGTTTTATTACTGTATCTCCCCTTAAAAAAAATCCTGCGTACGCCTCTGCTCCTTCGTATACAGTACTGCCATCATGGTCAATCCCTAAAGTGCTACAATGGCCCGAATTTGCGTACTAGACAGCGATTTCTGGGCTATAGTAAAAAACTGACTGTAATAGTGCTAAAATAACAATTACGTGCTACGGGTAGCAGTCCTGTTCGTACGTACCTAAAAAAAAAAAAAAAAAAAAAAAAAATTCAAAGCCTTCCAAAACAGTTTGTGGTTACAAACCCTAAGTAAGGAGTGATTTGGCTCAATAATAATCAAAACTATAAAAATGGAATTTTAATAACAATAGATACGTCAAAATAATCAGCTGTTTATGCTGACTCTAAATATAAAGTTCATTAAGTTTAATAATGCCCATCAAAAGATGCGGGTCTCGGTAAATATTCCCAATTTTTGGAAATGGGGTAAACACTGCCAAAAGTCAATGGATCTTAACGCAAATCCCACCAATAAATTTAGCACACCATAGAACACTTTTGTAGAGGTTTCAAGCTTCTATATATAAAAATGAAGCATTTTGTAACTTTTGGCAGAAAAAAGAATGCGGATGCGGGTTTATTTATTTTATTTTTTTAAAGGTGATGGATAGAGCCAATCGTCCTAGAAGCCTGGTAGAAAGCTCATTGGAACAGAAACCAAATGTTCTAGTGCCCTTTTTCAGAGACCAAAAAGAATGAAGGGCAACTAGCCCTTTTCCCACACCAAATTATTCCGAAAAGACATTTGATCAAAATTCAAAGATAATCCTTTAATTCAGCATAGTTGGAGCAGTACCAATTCCATAAGTGTTGCCAAGAACTAGGGTGAGAATGTGAACACCTAACTAACCGAATTGAAGGGTTTGGCTGAAACTTGTAATTTTAACAAATTTTAGTCCGAGGGTCTTTGATACCGTTCTATGTTTGGCATTGTTTCGTCCGCGTCAAAAACATTTAATTAAAAAAAAAAATAAAGAATATAAAATTTTCACTCAGTTAGTAAATAAAAATGTAATATTAAAAACACGTTGCTTCGGTGCATGAAAATCTAATAGTTTTTGTAACTTTTTCTTTTCATTTAAGAAGTACAGACCTTTCAAATTCTTATACTTATTCCACTGCAAAGGTAAAACTGAGACTTAAAAAATAAACTACGACTTTCATCAGATAGAATACTTTAGAAATTAGGATATTTAGCACCTCTGTTTGTTTTCTCCGAAAGAAGGTTTGAAATTTTCATTTTCGACGTGACTTTTACGACTAAACAATAAACTGGGGAAAAAACTCCGAGTGGATGACGTCATCATTTTTTCTTTTGCAAATAGAATACTATCAAGACGCCATAATCTTTTCATAATGGAAAAAATCATGACCTCAGAACTCTCCTTCCATTGTCAAGAAAAATATAGCCTTTACAAAGCCAGAGGTGCTAGAAGCCACACTGTTATTAGTAGTAGTTCTCGTTCACTTGAATGCTCACATCAATCTCTGTTTGCTTTAAGTTTCATTTGTTCGTTCAAATGAATTTCTTTCTTCAGGTTAATATTAGGGCTGTTTTGAACTGTTTTTACGTACTTTGGCTAAATAGCTAAATTATGTTATAAACTTCAAATATACCTCCAAGTCTAGCTGGACCTGTATCTAAATTCTGCTTAATTGTATCGTCCTATGTAAAAAAAATATGTCATCATAACTTTCTTTTACAAAAATATCCCTTATACGGGATAGAGAAAACCGAAGAAAAAAGCTATTATGATATTAATTTTAAATTTAACTTTGTTTTTACCTTTCAAACTACAATTCAGCTGCTGTTTAGCCCGAAATAGGTTCTGCAATATTAAGTTTTGCACTCCAGCGTTGTGATAAATAAAAAGTGGTTACATTAAAATGTTTATGAATACCCTTGTGGTGGCTGAGTGGATAAAGCAGCGTCTTTAAATCGCGGGTGCTGTGGTTCGATTCCTGGCCACTGCAAGGTTGATATGGTGAGCAAATTGATATTATTACTACTATAATCCAAGAACAAGAGACTGGATATATCCTTTCTGAAGTCATTTCTTTGCTAGTATCTCGTTGATATGGTGATATATAATTAAATGTCAAATATTATAATTAATTAACTAAATAATATATTAGTAAATAATATAAATAAGTTTCCTTATAAAAAGATCTTTTTGTTAAATACTAACAATTTTTATTTTATTTTAAACAATTCGTACCAAAGAAACAAAAATGAAGAAATACTTGTTCCTACAGTAGCAATTTATTAAATTAAAGCGACGTTTAAAATTAAAATGATTAGTAAATATTCAATATCTGGCAGGCAACCCTCCTCCTAGCAAATTGAACCAAAGACTGACATATTGTGTTAAATACTAATGATACTTTCAATGAAGAATAGGCTAAATTCTAACGTAGAGAGTAAAGAGGGGACTTCAAGGGTCAGTGCCCCCTCAAATATTGGGTTACTTCCGTTAGTTTTTAAAATCAAACCTTGTCCTTGTTTGTCATAAAAATTCGTTCATCCTACATTCAGTTCGTGTCAGAACGTATCATTAAAAAAAAAAAAAAATTAGACTAAAATGCCTTGCCATTTTCATATTTAAACAAACGAGAAAAAAGTGTAACACTTGAAATAAGACAGCAGACAAGAAAAAAACTTTAAGCAATAAAAATATGAATATTTCGGCTTCTCATCTGGAAGCCATAATCAACGGTTCATCACACCTGTCACAACTTTAAAGTTTACTTTTCAAACTGCCCCTGATATTGTTACAAGACTCATTTAGCATTAATTTCTTTTAACGTGTGTTTCAACCTTCCTTTCAGTATAGCTATAGGAAGTAGGATCGAAGAATATCTGACTATAGCAAATATAAAAAGACTAACTATAGTAAAAAAAACTGAATGTAATAGTGCTAAAATAAGCTTAAGAATCTACCTCAGAATACCTCAGATATAACCTCAGAATCTACTGACTTTGTTGGTTTGGACCTTATTTTGTATTTGTTCCTTGTCCCCCCTCCCCACAATATAGACTCGTGTGTTAGTACGTACACAGGGAAGGAGGGCTCAACCCAATCCCAAGAAGCTTAATTTTTCGAAAATTTTGGGCACTGCTTAGACAAATTATTAACTGAAATTAGCTGTTTTATTACTGTATCTCCCCTTAAAAAAAAATCATGCGTACGCCTCTGCTCCTTCGTATACAGTACTGCCATCATGGTCAATCCCTAAAGTGCTACAATGGCCCGAATTTGCGTACTAGACAGCGATTTCTGGGCTATAGTAAAAAACTGACTGTAATAGTGCTAAAATAACAATTACGTGCTACGGGTAGCAGTCCTGTTCGTACGTACCTAAAAAAAAAAAAAAAAAAAAAAAAAAAATTCAAAACCTTCCAAAACAGTTTGTGGTTACAAACCCTAAGTAAGGAGTGATTTGGCTCAATAATAATCAAAACTATAAAAATGGAATTTTAATAACAATAGATACGTCAAAATAATCAGCTGTTTACGCTGACTCTAAATATAAAGTTCATTAAGTTTAATAATACCCATCAAAAGATGCGAGTCTCGGTAAATATTCCCAATTTTTGGAAATGGGGTAAACACTGCCAAAAACAAAGCTATAGGAGCTAGAAATTACACTGTTATTACTAGTAATTAGTAGTAGTAGTTAGTAGTATTGACCTCTATCTAAATGTGGCTTAATTGTAACCCGTCCTATCTAAGAAAAAATATGTCATCATAACTTTCTTTTACAGAAATATCTCTTATACAGGAAAAAGAAAACCGACGAAAAAAAGTTATTAAGATATTAATTTAAATTTAATAAATTTAATCAATAAACTAAAAAAAATTCCGAAAAGACATTTGATCAAAATTTAAAGATAATCCTTTAATTCAGCATAGTTGGAGCAGTACCAATTCCATCGGTGTTGCCAAGAACTAGGGTGGGTATGTCAACACCTAACTAACCGAATTGAAGGGTTTGGCTGAAACTTGTAATTTTAACAAATTTCAGTCCGAGGGTCTTTGATACCGTTCTATGTTTGGCATTGTGACGTCCGCGTCAAAACATTTAAGTAAAAAAAAAAAAAAATAAAGAATATAAAATTTCACTCAATTAGTCAAAACAAATGTAATATTAAAAACACGTTGCTTCGGTGGATGAAGATCTAATTGTTTTTGTTACTTTTTCTTTTCATTTAAGAAGTGCACACCTTTCAAATTCTTATACTTATTCCGCTACAAAGGTAAAACTGAGACTTAAAAAATAAACTACGAGTTTCTGTTTTTTTCCTCCGAAAGAAGTTTTGAAATTTTCATTACCGAAGTGACTATTACAACTAAACAATAAACTGAAAGACTCCGGTGGAATGACGCCATCATTTTTACTTTTGCCAATAGAATACTTTTATGACGCCACAGTTTTTTCATAATAGAAAAAATCAGAAATCCTCAGTAAAGAAAAATATAGCCTTTACAAAGCTAGAGGAGCTAAAAGCCACGCTGTTATTAGTAGTAATTCTCGTTCGTTTTAAGTTTCACTTGAATGCTCACACCAATCTGTGTTTGCTTTAAGTTTCATTTGGTCGTTCAAATGAATTTCTTTCCTCAGGAAGACATTAGGGTTGTTTTGCTTTTACATACTTTGGGCTGTTTTGAGTTCTTAAAAAGCTC
The DNA here is from genome assembly GCF_032884065.1 of Artemia franciscana. Lineage (NCBI taxonomy): Eukaryota > Metazoa > Arthropoda > Branchiopoda > Anostraca > Artemiidae > Artemia > Artemia franciscana. The sequence goes on along the minus strand of NC_088875.1, from coordinate 10,988,493 downwards.
AAAATGTAATTTTCCTCGGAATCGATTTCTGAATTATTAAAGAGGTTAAAAGGGAATCAAGTACTATATCTACTTTCATCCTAGCTAAATTATGTTATAAACTACAAATTTACCTCCAAGTCAAATTGGACCTGTATCTAAATGTTGCTTAATTGTAATCCGTCCTATCTAAAAAAAAAATGTCATCATAACTTTCTTTTACAGAAATATCCCTTATACAGGAAAGAGAAAACCGAAGAAAAAAGTTATTATGATATTAATTTTAAATGTATCTATGTTTTTACTTTCAAACTATAATTCTGCTGCTGTTTAGCCCAAAATAGGTTCTGCAATATTAAATTTTGCACTCCAGTGTTGTGATTAATAAAAAGTGGTTAAATCATAAAGTTTATGATTACTTAAAAAGTAAGTTAATTAATAAGTGGATAAAGCGGCGTCTGCAAATCGTGGGTACCGCGGTTCGATTCCTGGCTACTGCGAGGGGGATATATAATTAAATACTAAATATTATAATTAATTAACTAAATAACATTTTAGTAAATCATATAAATTATTTTCCTTATAAAAAGATCTTTTTGTCAAATACTAACAAAAAGGAAACATTGGATTTTAAACAGTTCGTATCAAAGAAACAATTTGTTCCTACAGTAGCAATTTTTTTAATTAAAGCACCGTTTAAAATTAAAATGATTAGTAAATATTCAATGTCTGGGAGGCAGCCCTCTTCCTAGCCCATTGAACCAAAGACTGACATATTGTGTTAAATATTAATGATACTCTCAATGAAGAGTATGCTAAATACTAACGTAGAGAGTAAAGAGGGGACTTCAAGGACCAGTGCCCTCTCAAATATTGGGTTACTTCCGTTAGTTTTTAAAATCAAACCATGTCCTTGTTTGTCATAAAAATTACTTTCTTCTACATTCAGTTCTAGTCATTATCGCACGTGTCATTAAAAAATAATTTTTTAGACTAAAATGCCTTCGCATTTTCATATTTAAACAAACGAGAAAAAAGTGTAACACTTCAAATAAGACAGTAGACAAGAAAAAAAACTTTAAGCAATAAAAATATGAACATTTCGGCTTCACATCTGGAAGCCTTAATCAACGGTTCATCACACCTGTCACAACTTTAAAGTTTACTTTTCAAACTGCCCCTGATATTTTTGCAAGAGTCATTTTGCATCAATTTCTTTTAACGTGTTTTTCAACCTTCCTTTCAGTATAGCTATAGGAAGTAGGATCGAAGAATATCCGACCACATAATCTTTGAGCCTCACTAATACCCTATTCTACTGACACAAACCCTATTCTACTGATTTGAGATTGGCCCTGAAAGACTGATGATAAGTAGCATTAAAAGCTTTAATTACTAGGTGGATCTTTTGATATCCTACCAATGGTTATTCAAACCATTATAGTAATCGCGATTCTTTGAATTCATTGTACTGACGTTTAAAGAGCTGATTTCTCAGCTCGTAAGCAAAACACGAGAAACATAGGAACCATATAAGTCTCACTCTGACCTACCAAGTGTTAGTTAATGCAAATCAAAATGATCTCTGAAGAACCTAATTAATCAACCCTCATGGCGGATGATTGTAAATTAATTTCCCATGAAACCCTTCAACATTACGTTAATGACTTGGGTATGCAAAGTGAAGATATTTTTAAACGTGATTGAGATGAGGAGCCACAACGGAATTTACAAGGAGAACTGAAGCCAGAAAAGAGACATTTCGAAAAGATACCCTTTCGGAACTCAGCTAAATCGTTTCAAAGCCAAGTCACTAAGGCCAAGCGCAAACGAAGCAGCTTTTTGAGATTGGAATTGGTAACCAATTGCGCACGCAGCTGTTTTTTGACAGCTGCGAAGAAGAAAGCAGCGAATGGAGAAACAATGCTGTCAGTCATCATGTCTAGGTCTGGGAGAAACACTTCGATCAGCTGCTGAATTCAGATCCGGCAGATGGCATTGATTTAGGGCTCTTCGCTGCCTCTGCAGAGGCTGCCCCTGCCCCGGACGACGCCGAGTTTTTGCCAGAGGAGATCGAGTCCAACTTAAGAAAACTCGTGAATAACAAAGCAGGTTACTGTGGCATCAATTCATAGCTACTTAAAATAGGGGGCCCTACTGTGATACTTTGGATACAGTTGATATTCAAGATCATCTAGCACACTGAAGCAATACTGTCAGAATGGAAGAAAGATATCCTTGCGCCAGTTTTCAAACGCAAGGACAACAAGATGAACTGCAGCAACTACCGCGATATCACCCTACTGTCTGTTGCTGGAAAGCTGTATGCAATGCTGTTGCTGAAACGCACAACAAGTTTTCTACATGCTGTGCACCACCTCAACAAGCCAGATCCACGCCACGAAGATCAATAGCTGAGCAGATATATACAATCAGACACATCGTTGAGAAGGCACTGGAATACAACAAAAAGCGCATATAGCTTTCATTGACTTCTATTCTGTTATTGATACTGTTGACAGACGATCCCTGGGGCTAATCTTGGAAGCTTCGTGCCTAACTAAAAAGATGGTCAGCCTCTTTAAAGAGCCTTATAGCAATACAGAAAGCGCCGTCACGGTGAATGTAAAGATTTCCTCTTTCTTTCCTTTCTGTCCACCCTTTTGACATCAGTTATGCCAGGAGGACCCTCTCTGATACTAACTTCACAGTCGATGTAGCTGCCCTTAGTGACAATCTTGAGCAACTGAAGTCCGCACTCGAGACACTCTCCGCCACAATAGCTGGAGTAGGGCTACAAATCAATTGGAAGAAAACAAAGACGATACCCATAGAGAAGACTTTTTCGACGGCATCCTTAACTGTTCAGATTAACGGCCAAGCCGTCGTCTTGGCAAGGCAGTTCACCTATCTCAGATCAATTACATCCTCAAACGGCACATTGACGCTGAAATCTCTGCCAGATCAACCAAGGCAAATTCTATATTTGGACGACTCAAGAGGACAGTTTTCCTTGAACCAAAATTAGTCATCAAACGAATGCTCGAATTTAACGCACCATAGTCTCAAGCATCATGCTATATTCTTCTGAAACGTGGCCGATAGTTCAGAAACAGCTATGAAAAGTTGATGCTGTTGAAACTAGACAGCTGCGTCAAATAGAAAGCTTCAAATGGTATGACCATATCCCTGACGACCTTCAAGCTGGCAAATCTCTCTATTCAAGTAGAAACTCGTTTTTTGAGGTGGTATGACTACCTACTCCGTCTCCCGCCAAGCACCCCTGCAAGGATCATCACAGATTTCAACCTCTCGGAAAATAACTGGCGACGTCTTAGGGGAAGACCACACACCAGGTGGGCTGATATCATAAGCCAACAACTCCTCATCCGCAATATCAACCCAAACGAAGCCTCATCACTAACCCGGGACAGGACGACCTGGAGAAGACTCACAACGCTGTCAACTAGTTCCCTCTACACTGAGGAGTCTGCTGAGCAAGAGCGTTAGGTCAATTAAGAATGACATCTTGCTTTAGAAAAATCCAAACTGCCTTCAGCGACCGTTCAAGAGTAATTCACCATAATCACAGTTATCAATTATATTTAGCTTCAATTATTAGTTATGGACTTTTATTAGCGCACATTATTAATTTTTTTCTCATTATTCACTGGCCTAATTAAAAGATTTACCCCAATTATTTTGTTATAAAAGGAAAGGCAACGAGATCTAAGAGATTATTCACAAATATAATCGTATTTAATATACTGTAATGTACTAAAACATACCACAAATATACGACATTTCATCGTTTTTGACAATTTTTGACTGAATTAATAATTCTGTAGCGTTTTGCAAAAAAAAGGACCTAAGTATTTTTTTTTCCGCAAATGAGATAGGTTTATGGTTCGAAAGAGCTTGAAGAGATAAATGGATTGTTCTTTTCAAAATGGGTTCATCTTTAATTCTGATCGAGTTATAAATTGTTCTAAAGGGCGGAAAATAGAGCATAAGTCCCTTATCTTCTATATAACGAACAATTTAGCAGTTTGCATATTTCCTGCGAATTCTGATCAAAAAGTTAACTAGGAATCAGTCTTTAAAGTTTCAAGTTTCTTAAATTCTGAATTGTGAGGAGGATTTTTTCATTATGCCTTTTTATTTTCATTTTGCTCTCCTGTAAAATTAGGAAAAGCGGACTTAGGCCCTTTTTGCAAAACGCCACGAAATTGGCCAAGTGACCCAGCCCAGCTTAATACACTCGAAGAATTCTGTATATACATCCCTAAGCCAATTGGAAGGGTAAAAGGTCACAGCATAAAAGGGGCAAAATGGCATATTTTTGGCAAAACTTTTCCACTTAGAAAGTCTTTCCAGTGAGAAGATCTTTTCAGCTTAGGATGGTAGCATATAAGGCGATTTCTGCTTTCTTTTTTCTTGCAACTACCATAAATTCAGTCCAAAGATGGATAGAAAATTGTAAATGTTTATTTTCTGTTTACAAACTAAATCAAACGGCAAGGAGTAAAATAATTTGTATTCGGTAATTTCAAAAAGAAGTGCCCAGAAGTTCGAAAAAATTTAATTTTCGGGGGGGGGGACTCCCAAAACCCCTTTGCGTACGTCCTTGGAGTTTGTTTTAACTGGGAGCTCAGCAATAAGTTAACTGATGTTTAAGAAGATGTATGTATTTCCTGTGACAAAAAGAAGGATAAACCTATCGTTTTTGACGCTCAAAGAAGTTTAATAAGAGTTAGAAATTTATTTCTTGAAAGATCCTCTACCGATTTTCTCTTTCCTTTTTTTAACATGTTTTGGCACCTTATTTTTTCGCTTCTCTGCCTTTTCTTCTTTAACAGCTTTCTTTCTTTCCTAGAACAGATAAATAAACATATAAGAAACTTAAAAACCGAAAAGGAATTTTTTTTAAGTAACAATATAGTTTTCCAACCTATTCCGAATTTTTAGAATGATATATATTAATATATCATCTTTGCATAATCAAAGGTAAGCTAAATATACAAGGTTAAGCTAAGCTAATTCTACAATTAATTATACAAAGATATTATTATACAATTAATTATACAAATTATACTAACAGTAGGCTTCATAGTTCAAGGTTGCGGGAGGTGCAATAGACTGTTGTGGGCCACCCGTCCAGCCGCGTAATTTCTTCTAAATCCTAGGGGGGGGGGAGAAGTTGAAGCTAATTTTCCCAGATGAAGTGAAAATATCAGTGAAAACTGAAAAATGGGCCATATAGTACGATAAAGGTAAAAATATACTAAAGGAAACTGACCCGCTTCTGTGGATGCTTGAATTACGCAGGATTATCTTAGTTCTGACAAGATTTATTAAGAAACTGCATGTCCGCTGGGGGGTAGGCAAATTAGGGTCTAGGGGAAAAATCTGATGTCTGGTAGGGACAGTTGCTCCGTGCCCTATAGCAAATTATGCTCCTGCACCCGTCCTGTGTTTTTGCACAACCTTCCTGTTTATCTTTCCCGAATTTCCCCAGGTACACATTTAGAGCTGAAATCAATGGGTTTCTTGTATCTATATTTATAGAAAATGAATATAAAAGATTTACATTCATAGGAAAAACAAGATTTAGAAAAGAACGGATTTATAATTATAATGGAAAACAAGTTTCTGATGGTAGAATGGTACATAGTTATGAGGAAAGAATTGTAGATACAGAATGTAAAAACAGAAGAAAAAAGAAAAGAATGATATTGCTAAGTTAAAAATCAGTTTACTGATAAAAATAATAATTATAATAATAATAAGAATCACAATAATAATAATAAAAATAATAATTTATTTCTTGCCCACTCACAAAAGAAAAAAAAAGCGGAATGCAACAGAGAAGGAAAAAAAACAACTACAAACAAACAAATAAAAAAAAAAAAAAAAACACTAGAAAAATTCAAAAATTAGAGGAAATGAGGCAGATAAGACGATTTTTGGGACTAAGACGGATTGACTCATCATCAATGAACTTCATATTCAATATTTCTAGGGAGAGAATAATTCTGTATCTAAATACTAACTAATAAGTCTCCTTTTCCGAAATGATGTTTTTAAACAAAGTATAAATTTACAATAGCAATAATAACAATCTATCTTGACCAATTTTACGTCACCTTTAAAAAAAGCATATAAACCTCAGCACAGAATAATATAGGCTGATCGCAAAACTCGAGCACAGGTTTGTTAATGCTTGCCCCCGGAGATTTGTACGGTTTCCAATAATGCTAGAATTAAATAGTTAAAGTTTATTCGTAATATCTGGAATTGTTGAAAAACGAAAATAACTTAGAGAATTGGAAAAAGAACTTGCTAGATATCAAAAAGAAGATATTTGAGGTCTGCAAAATGAACTGCAGTCCAAAACGGGAAGCGAGCCAGTTCCATTAAAGATTAGATATTCACATTAAGGCCATGATTTGCAAATAGGCCTACTAGACCCGGGCCTAGGGGCGAACAATCCCAGGAGGCACAACAAATTATTACTGAGTAATTTTTTCTTAACAAAAACTGGATTGATGTGATTTATCGTAAAGTACCAGGTGCACTCCGCCACCACACAAACCTATTCACAGAAAAGTTATCTTAAAACAACACAGGAATTCCGTGGCAAATTATAAACAGTCATATGTCAACCAAGAACGGCAGCTGAGAGTTATGTATCAAATCTCTCTTTCATTACCTATGGCTCATCAGTTCAGTTCTGCTCAGTGCTTCCACTATCGCCGAATTTTCGGGGATTTCCACGAAAATCTCGAAAAAACAGAACGGCAAAAACGCTTGGGCCTAGAAGCGCCAAAGCTTTAAATCTGGCTCAAATTTATCTAAATTTAGCAAAAATATAATGCTTGCAAATGCGGCGGCTACAGATGATACGACAGAACGCACAAGGCCGACCTCGGATTGGCTAATGAGAAGCAGGTCGTCTGCACAACCAAAATTTGATAATCTAAATAATTGGAAAACACCTAATCTTTCTTTGTTTTACGAAGTTAATTTTCCCGCAAGGTTTCGAAGCACGTGGTTTAGCCTCATGCATCATGAATTATGGAAACTATTCGGCGTTTTTTCGTCATTTAATACAATTCGAAACGTTTACATGCGACTAATACAAAATGTCAATGATGAGGATAAATATTGGGTTCTAGTTTCTTAGCGTCGTTCAAAGGTATTAAAATCTGAACAAAAACAGAGAATGAAAAAAATAATATAGAACTAACTTCATTCAGATTTAACATTTTGTTTTTGTTATTGTACTGTGTTCATGGTTGTATATTTGGCTTTAAAATACACTTGTCTATCTATCTATCTATCTATCTATTTACTCCATTCAGAAAACATTTTAATGGGACCCTAATTAGACAAAATGCAAACAGTCAGAATAAACTGACTGCATTCGAATTAAGAAAAGCAAAATAAAAATCGCAAACATCTAAAAATTTAATGGGGTATCCAGGTAAATTCTCCCCCTCTGTGTGCACACCTGTCCAACAAGGTCAAATATAAGATAATCGTATATAAGATAATACTATATATATATATATATATATATATATATATATATATATATATATATATATATATATATATATATATATTTTAAAAAAAAGTCGCTATAATGTTTTACGGATCTTCCAAAAAAAAGTTTTCATACTCAAATTAAAATGTCTTTGACATGCATGTATAGGTGGTAAGCTTTTCGCTAAAGATTATAATGGTTAGCTATGAGAGACTTCAATTTCATGTATGTGTTTGTATCTCTGGAAAGTATTTCTGAAATGTGAAAAGCGAATGGAATTCAAATGTTACCAAAGTTGTAAAGCCGATAAATAGAATAATCAAAGACAAGAGATAGAGACAAGACAAGACAAAAAGATAAAGACAAGAGATAGAGACAAGAGATAGAGTACCTCTGAGGACTACAGTGAAATTACCAAGCATTTGAAGAAAAACGAAAAAAGAACACAAGACACTATAAAGAAATTTTAAAACCAGCACCAGTATACTAACAGAAATATTCGTTTTAAGGACGAAGTTCTTCACTTTGTCATATACCTTGGAGAGCAGTACTATGAAAGAATAAAAGGTTTATATCCATAAAGTAGGGCAATATTTTAGGCGAAGGAGGGGTTCTCATCAAGAGGAATATATAGAAGCCAGACCTACTAATCAATAGGTTAATTGAAAAATAAAAATTAGAGACTTGCTTTAAAGATTCGTCAGAACACAAGAAAGATCAATTTCGAAGCATTAAGGGCTTGGGAATTAGCGTCAAATCAAAGAATTCTTCTTAAACGAAACAACCAATTTGATAAGAATCTCAGGTTCCATTCTGACAGCAATCGTCAGCAAAAGCAACTAGTGTCCTCATCTATTAATTGAGATCTGCAATATTTTGATGAAGAAGGGGTTCTCATCAAGAAGAACATATAGCAGTAAAAACCTACTGGTTACTAGGTTAATTGGAAGAATCACTTGAAATACGAATTTCAGACTAGCTTAAGAAATTCACCAGAAAATCAGAAAGCTTGATTCGAAAGCAATATGGACTCGGTAATCAGTCTCAGATCATAGAATTGGTCTACAAAAACAAAACACCCAAATTGACACGAATCTCAGGTTCCATTCTGACATCAGTCGTCAGCGAAAGTAACTAGTGTCCTCATTTATTAATGAAGATCTGCTTCTTTGAGCTTTGAGGATGGAAAGATTCAGATAGCAAAGACGACACCAAACTTTTAGTTTTGATTCCTACCCACAACATATCATTATCAATAAAATCATTAAAATAAATCAACAAATTCAAGAAGCATTAGCTTTAGAGTAATCAATAGTGTTTTAGTCGTATAGTTAAAAGGTATTGACTCTCAAATATTTATGCATATTTTTTGGGTATAAAGGAAAAACAAATTTAAACAAAATCACTGAAAGAATAAAACATTCATAAACACTTCTTTTTTCTGTCCTGCTAATTTATTAACAATTAAAATTCGAAGTATGGAAAAATTATGGTATCAAAGCTGTCCTTGAAAAGTTACAATAAAATGTCCATTCATTTCACAGTTTCATTTCCATTTCATTTCCATTTCATTTCACAGTTTCATTTTAGGTCATAAAATTTTGGTTTACCCGGAAATAAACAAAATTTATTAGTTTCAATACATTTTGAGATAAACACGTTTAAAAACTTCATTTTAAAATGAAAAGTAGAGTTTTTCATTTGCAGTTAAGTAGTTTGGTGAAATTGCACACCGGAGCTGGGGAGCAAAAGCACATTCGAATGGATAGAGTAGGGGTATTTAGAGAGATCATTCTCCTTATTTTATCCGCAAATCAGTATTTACAAAGATTAAATTCTCTTATTTAAAGCTCCCCTCTTTAATTATGGAGATTTAAGATTTTAATATGGAGATTTAAGATTTAAATATGAAGATTTTGCTAGATGAGCAGAGCCTATATAGATTCTAAAGAACTATTTTTTAGTTACTCACTGAATGGCCCCATTTTCAAAAATTTTGTATTTGACCCTTTTTTCAACACTAAAATCTCATTTATTTTTATACCGATAAATTCAGCTTCTTCCGACAGTCAATGTATATTTTTTTTCCTGAATAAGACAAATTTCACATTCATCACAGCATACAGTTCATTTTTGAACAAAAAATGTAACTTAATCCCCTTTGATGGCACTAAAAAGTTTGTCTCCATGGCAGCCCTGTCCAGCAATAGATGGTGCTTGATGAAACGACTTAAACAACCATCATTATAAACAAATTCATCCAATTAGTGCATAACATTTACCTAATTATTCTTTTTTCAATTAAAACAATCAAATTATACTTGGAGTTCCATTTTCCACCCAGTAGCAAAATTAATTATAATATTTAATTATATTAATTATGTTAATTATATTATTATATATGTATACATATATTATATACATTATGTTAGATAATTAATTATATATTAATTAATATTAACAAATATATAGTAGCAAAATATAAGATACATAACATGTATTTAACCACGAGTTCGACCTATAGACATACAAATAAGCATGTGCACTACCAGGAAGGATCCGGGAGGGAGACCAACCCCAAAAAAGGGGAAAAAGTTAAACCACTTGGCTTTGATATAATGAGCCTCTGTGTATTGACCCTTTAGTCCTCTCTATTTGAAACCAAGTCATATTCGTTTTAATGAAGCTCCTTGTAAGACTTTTAATATGCTGTAACTTATTAGAATTCCACCTATTCATTGAGAGTCGCCCTCTCCCAACTCCTACAATAATTTCCTGGAGGCATTCTTGCATATGAGTGCACAATCTTCAATATTTTCTAGCGGCGTTTTTGGACATGTGTAAACATATACATACAGGACCATATCATTGGTCAATTCATTTTATCTAGACAGATCTTTCAGCTAGAACTGCAAATTCAACCGATTCAAAATTCGATAACATATACAGGCAGTATTCTTGTACATGTACGTACAGAGATAAATTCGATATCATTGGCTAAGAAATCACAAGTCCATTAATTTTCGTTAGACATCTTGAATATTTGGATAGTCGAATACCTGGCTCAAAGGCAAGGGTTACCATGTGATTTTGGGCCATGCTCCACCTAGGTATTTCTAGAATTCTAATGGCCCCCCCTCCGTCTGCGATGCTTAAATCTATTACTAAAATTTTTACATGTATTCATCTAAAGGAAGCTTAAAAGACCTTTAACTAAGTATCTATTTTTGGGTCGTAGGCATATTTTATGCTTATGAAATAGGCATAGGTTATATCAATGCAAAATATTGTCTGACAAACATCTTTAATACAATGTATAACGTCATTGCAATACCATTTTGTATCTTTTCTGCTCTTTAAACGCATTTGAATTTGACATCATTCATCTGAAAACCTTTTTTTCTCAAAATTAAGGCTCTAAAGTAGTCAACCGAAAAGGTGGACGTCCTGCCCATGACCCGCAAAAATACTGTATTGCCCCACCGGTTGGACCTCAGCACCACGTTGGGAATCATACCTCTAGAGTCTAGAACTCTTTGATAGAATTTAAACAATACCGTAGCTTTGGTTCTCATCATTTTTGTTATATGTATTAATAAGCAAAGGTCACTCACATAGAAAAGTAGCAAATAATCAGTGCCGAAAACAGGTGTCTGGTGATGTACATACCAAGGATTGGAAGTCAAAGCAGACTTTATGTTAAACTGTCTTTAAGATAGTCCCAACTTTCAGTTCTTAATTTTTTAAACCACGTTTAATTTCTAGGGAATGACACCAATGTTAGAATGGGCCACTTCTTCCAGTGCAAAGATATGACTTAAGGGCAAATTGTACTATAAAAGGAATTAGTAAGACCTTTTTAGCTCACCTTTTTGCTCTCCGGGGATTCATCACGAGGTCTAGCACTGCTGGTAAATTCTTTCCGCCCTTCTTCAGATTCAGAGCTACCGTCATCTGATTCACTTTCCTCCTTTTCTTGTTGTTCTTCTTCAGGAAGAATAATTGGTACCTTTTGTGGGCCTGTTAAGTCTTGTTTCATGCCTGTTACTGGACCATACAAAATTTCTTTTAACTGTCCTGTTTTAACCTGATTTATATCCCGTTCGTAGTGAGTAACCTTAAAAGAAAACCTATTAATTCTCAAGAAGCGATTAAATACTTATTTTAATGAAAGTTTAGTGTTGTCAGTAAGATAACTATGGAAAATTACACTTTGACATTTTAATTCCCATTAATGAATTTTTTATATACAATCAGCTTTAATGAATAAACCTACCTAACCTGTTTCATCCTCAGGCATAAATTCAAGCCCCCATCCTCTCCCAGCTCACGAGAGAAAAGAGAGAGGGAGATAGAGAGAAAAGAGAGAGAGGATAAAAGCACTCCTGGGCTTAGATTACGCTGATGATTTAAGCATATTAGATGATAGTGTGAGCAGAATGAATGAATTATTAGAGGTTTTGCGAGTTCAGGGTGCTAGAATAGGCTTGAAAATTAATGTTAAGAAGACTAAGTTACTAAGGCTAGGAATAAGTGAAGATGAAAAGGTGACGTTGGGTAACGAAAAGACTGATCAGGTTGGCAGCTTCACTTACCTCGGTAGTATTATTAGTAAAGACGGTGGGAACAGTGAAGATGTTAAAAGTAGAATAGCTAAGGCTCAGGGTGTTTTTTCACAGTTAAAAAAAGTTTGGAAGAATAGGAAGATAGGTCGTGCAAACCAAGATTAGAATATTGGAAGCTACAGTGATGACAGTGGTCAAATATGGCTCTGAAGCATGGGCTTTCTGAAAAGCACACGAAAATTACTAGATGTTTTCCAGAGAAATTGCCTACGGATTGTTCTGGGCACCCGGCTGACTGACCGTATATAAAAGTAGGTTGTACGAAAAATGTGGTTCAATCCCGCTTTCTAGGGCTATAATGAAAGAAAGGTTGAGATGGCTAGGCCACGTTCTACGAATGAAGGATGACAGATTGCCGAAGATTGTCCTTTTTGACCAACCGTCTGGGGTTACACGGAAAGCAGGTCGTCCTCGTCTGGGAGGATGTCATAAATAAAGATTTAAAGGAAATGGGAACTTCCTGGGGGGGAGGTGTAAAGAGGGAGGCCCTGAATAGATTAGGTTGGAGGAGGAGTGTGCTTAGCTGTTTTGGCCTCAGGCGGCTTGGTGCTGCAGTGAGTTAGTAGTAGTAGTAGTAGTAGTAGTAGTAGTAGTAGTAGTAGTAGTAGTAGTAGTAGTAGTAGTAGTAGTAGTAGTAGTAATAGTAGTAGTAGCAGTAGTAGTAGTAGTATCAGAATAACCTTATTGGTTACACGTTTTGACGTCATACAGTCAACTTTGCTTGAAAGAGAGTAAAAAGACAGGGGTTAATCCACACGCTAACAGGGGAACATCTATTTAGTTATAAGGATTTCATATTGTCTAAGCAGATACATCACACACGTAAGAATGTAAACTTGCTTCTGAATGGTGGATTTTTTTTTTTTTTTTAGCTCACCAAACATTGAGCACTTTCAGCCTTGTACCGAAATAACACTTTCAAACTACTGTGACCTTAAATTGCAGCTTGGAACAATCTTAATTGCAGCTTGGAACAATCTAAAGATTGCAAGTAAACGTGATGCTAAATTTTTGAGATAGTTTTAGCCCTGCCAGTCAAAAACATATTCATCCCTTTACCTACCCCCTCCCCTCCCGACAGAAGTTGAAATAACGGGACTGTAAGCAGAGTTCATCACTTGGGCTTTTTACATGAATTTCCCTAAATTACACAGAGAGCAGTGTCCGAAGAGCGAATTTTACCCTGGGCCAAATAATAAGATCAGCCTTCCAAAAAAGCCTATATAACAATGACATCCTATTTGTCTTGATTATTCGGCAGGAGGAGCAATTCAAATGGCGGTATTTAAGATGGCCGAAATCTTACTTTTTGGTCGTCCATCTGAGGCCAAACAAACAGCTGGCTGTCGCCGAACAGGATGGAGGGATGTCATATGAAAGTGTGTTTAACAAGCCCGTATCCAGGGAGAAGGGAGGAATTAGGGGTTTGAACCCCCTCCCCCCCCAAAAAAAATGTTTGTCCAACTCATAAAACGTAACAAAAATGAATATAAACAAATTTTTATGTGTTTTTGGAGTTTCTTTTTGTAATTTCCTCCTCCAAAAAATCGTAAATCTCCCCTCCCCCGAAAAATCCTAGATACGGCTCAGGTGTCTAGTATATTTACAGAGAGGGACATTGATAAAATTCGTGGAAACCCGGTGGTGAACGGACACTGAATAGACGAGATTTTTCTGCAGTGATTTCTATTTTTGTGTGTGTTATATTTCCTCTTCTATAATCTTTTGTTAATGGAGGGCCATTAAAATATTATTAATATTATTATTTTCTGTCTGTCGTTTTGATATTCTTTTTCTTAGAATTTTTTAAAAGCCAAGTTGTCAAAGTTCAATTTTTATGTTACTGATATTTTAGTCTGAAGTCTGAACAAGATGAATATTAAAATTGATTTTGGCATATTTCGGTCCTGAAATAATTAATCTTTTTTTTAGAGATTTGACCAAGCTTATACTTAAATGTGCAAAAGTGATTCGTCACCTTAAACACAATGTATTTCCCCAAATTACAACTTATAAGGATTGCTCTGCAACAACTTCATAAGCAGAATTTTTAAATTCAAATATTAAAATTTTGCTATTAAATTATCTATATATTTTCTATTAATCCTTTTTGTGATTTGATTTGATTTTTCATTAAAGTTTATCAATTCTTCAATACCTCAGTTTTTCTTTGAAGACTGTGTCGTAAAAGTTATCCCAGTGGCTTATACTACCCAACAGCAATAATTCATATCCAAAATACCATTTATGAAAAGTAACTCTCCAGAAATATCGGAAGTACTAAACAGTTTTTTGATAGCAAAACAGCAAGATAAGCAACTTGTTAGCAAAGCAAAACTATTAGAGAGACAAAACAACCGCAAATTTCTTGAATTTATTGCACATGTACTGCTGGTTTATGATATTCACTATCCTAGATTTTTGGCAAGAAAAATTTCTTGTAGATGAAATATTTCTCAATGGATTTTTCACTGTAAATATCACTAACCCTGAGAACGATCTTCCATTTAGAAACAAAAATACTTTGTGTCTGGTAATTCTACAAAACATTTTTGGGATGAAATAAAAAAGATAATTACAGTACATCAAGAAAAACTATTTTGTATGCAATATCTTCTAAAAAAAATATTTTATTTTTTTCTTATTGAAAAGAAGTACGTGAAAAGTCAGCACCTTACTTAAGAGAATCAAATTTCAAAAGAAAAGCAAGAAGAAATAAAGAAGAAAAAATTGATCAAACGGATAGGTAGAAAAAGAATTAAAGACATATTAACGAAAAACAAAACTGAAGATCTAAGTAAATTGTCATTGAGGATTGTTACCTGTAATAAAATTAATTGAGGGGGAAGCGAAAAATTAGTTTAAAGAAAAACAACGACGAAAAAATTTAGACTTGACAATTAAGGCGAGAAGAAGGATGAATTAGATTAAAAAACAAAATCAAAGCCTGTTCATGAAAGTAAACTATTTAATAATACTTTAATTTACAATATGTTTGTTTTACAAAATAAGAGAAAAAGGAATGAATTGTAGGTGTAATCCCAAAATTCATGGAATATTATTTACTGGCGAAGAAAGTTTCCGGGGGCATTTCCAAGGAAAATGTTACACGGGGGGGGGGGGGGGGGAATTTCCAAGGAAAATGTTACACGGGGGGGGGGGGACATTTCCAAGGAAAATGTTACATGGGGGGGGGGAATTCCTGGCATGATTTGAAAAGTCAGAAATCAAATTAAAACAAGAGCTAAGAGCTCATATGGGACTTGTGAAGAGGTCGGAAGAGCCAAGAGCTCATATAGCATGAGCTCTGGCAAAATTATAAGAATCAATAGATTGATTTAAAAGGGAAATCAGACGCTTAATGCCGGTCGGGATTTAAAATAAGAGCTCTGAGACACGAGGTCCTTCTAAATATCAAAATTTATTAAGATCCAATCACCCATTCGTAAGTTAAAATGCCTCATTTTTTCTAATTTTTCCTCTCCCTTCAGCCTCCCAGATGGTCAAATCGAGGAAGACGACTTTATTTAGTCAATTTGTGCAGGTCCCTGACACGCCTACCAATTTTCATTGTCCTAGCACGTCTAGAAGCACCGAACTCGCCAAAGCACTGGACCCCCTAACTCCCCCAAAGAGAGCGGATCCCGTCCGGTTACGTCAATCACGTATCTAAGACATTTGCTCATTCTACCCACCAAGTTTCATCCAGATCTTTCCACTCTATGCGTTTCCTATGATTTTCGGTTTCCCCCTCCAACTCCCCCCGATGTCACCATATCTGGTCGGGATTTAAAATAAGAGCTCCGAGGTATGAGTTCCTTCTAAATATCAAATTTTATTAAGATCCGGTCACCCGTTCTTAAGTTAAAAATACCTCAAATTTTCTAATATTTATGAAATACCCCCCCCCCTAACTCCCCCAAAGAGAGCAGATCCAGTCCGGTTATGTAAATCATGCATCTAGGACTTGTGCTTATTCTTCCCACCAAGTTTCATCCCGGTATCTCCACTCTAGGCGTTTTTGAAGATTTCCCGTTTCCCCCTCCAACTTCCCCCCAATAACACCCTATACGGTCGTAATTTAAAATAAGAGCTCTGAGACACGAGGTCCTTCTAAATATCAAGTTTCATTAAGATCCGAACAACCATTCATAAGTTAAAAATACCTCTCTTTGTTTCAATTTTTCCTCTCCCTCCAGCCCCCAAGATGGTCGAATCGAGGAAACGACTGTTATCAAGGCAATTTGTGCAGGTCCCTGACACGCCTACCAATTTTCATCGTCCTAGCACGTCCAGAAGCACCGAACCAGTGCCAAAGCACTGGAAATCCCAAGAAACTCCCCCAAAGAGAGCGGATCCAGTCCAGTTATGTCAATCAATTACCTAGAACTTGTGCTTATTCCTCCCATCAAGTTTCCTCTCGATCTCTCCACTCTAAGCGTTTTCCAAGATTTCCAGTTTCCAAGATTTCTGTTTCCCCCCTCCGACCCCCATGTCCCCGGATCCAATTAAAACTGAAAACAGAGTATCTGGGACATAAGATCTTTTTACATATTCTGTTTCATTAAAATCCGATCACCTATTCGTAAGATAAAGACACCTTAATTTTCACATTTTACAAGATTTCCGGTTTCCTCCCCTCAATGTCAACAGATCTGGTCGGGATTTAAACTAGGAGCTCTGAAGCACAAGATCCTTCTAAATATCAAATTTCATTAAAATCTGATCACCCATTCGTAAGTTAAAAATACCTCATTTTTCTAATTTTTCCGAATTAACCTCCCCCCTCAACTCCCCCAAAGAGAGCCAATCCGGTCTGGTTATGTCAATCACGTAACTAAGACTTGTGGTTATTCTTCCCACCAAGGATCATCACGATCTTTCGACTCAAAGCGTTTTCCAAGATTTCCGGTTTCCTCCTCTAACCCCCCTCAATATCACCGGATCCGGTCAGGATTTAAAATAAGAACTCTGAGACACGAGATCCTTCTAAATATCAAATTTTATTAGGATCCAATCACCCGTTCGTAAGTTAAAAACACCTAATTTTTTCTAATTTTTCCAAATTACCAAATTAGCTCTCCCCCCCCCCCCAACTCTCCCAAAGAGAGCGGATCCGGTCCGGTTATATCAATCACGTACGTAGGACTTGTGCTTATTCTTCCCACCAAGTTGAATCCTGATCTCTCTACTCTAAGCGTTTTCCAAGATTTCCGGTCCTCCCAATGATACTGGATACGGGCGGGATTTAAAATAAGAGGTCTGAGTTACGAGATCCTTCTAAATATTAAATTTCATTGAGATTCGACCACTCGTTCGTAAGTTAAAAATACCTAATTTTGTCTAATTTTTCTGAATCCCCCCCCCAACTTCCCTAAAGAAAGCGGATGCGTTCCGGTTATGTCAATCACGTATCTAGGACTTGTGCTTTTTTTCCCACCAGGTTTCATCCCGATCTCTTCCCTCTGAGCGTTTTCCAAGATTTCCGGTTCCCCCCAACGACACTGGATCCGGTCGGGATTTAAAATAAGATATCTGAGTTACGAACTCCTTCTAAATATCAAATTTCATTAAGATGCGATCATTCCTTCGTAAGTTAAACAAACCTCATTTTTTCTAATTTTTCAGAATTAACCCTCCCCCCCCAGCTCCCTCAAAGAAAGCGGATCCGTTCTGGTGATGTCAATCGCGTATTTAGGACTTGTGACTATTTTTCACACCAAGTTTCATCCCGATCCCTCCACTCTAAGCGTTTTCCAAGATTTCAGGTTTCCCCTCGAACTCCCCCCAATGTCACCGGATCCTGTCGGGATTTAAAATAAAAGCTCTGAGACATGATATCCTTATAAATACCAAATTTCATTAAGATCCGATCACCCGTTCGGAGGTTAAAAATACCTCATTTTTTTCTAATTTTTCCGAATTAACTGTCCTGAATGCGAAGTATTGAGTATTGAGGAGGAAGTGATTGAGGAAGTATTGAGGAGGAGGCAACCCTTCTCACATATAGAATAATTTCTGTGCCTTTTAAGTCTTAATGTTACTCCTTACTTTCAGTTGAATAAAGTTTTTTTTTATTAAATCAGGAAATAAGAATAAAATTAAAACGAACAAAATTTCTAAACTATTAGTAAATCTATCTGCTTTCTATTATTATAATATTACATCCATCGGCTATAGTTGTTTTTGTTTTTTTTTCTCCTAATCATAAATAATAATATTTATAATTATAATATATAGCCTAATACTTATAATACGATATTTATAATATTACGTTCACAGGCTAGAATTTTATTTTATTTTTTTTAGTGTCATATTCGCTTATGTATTTTGACTATGCAAAATATATTACCTCGTCTAATCTTTTTGGAATATATGTTTTCTTGAAAACCTCTTCTTGGATCTTTTCTTCAGGGGTCATTTCTTGTCTTTCTGCTGCCTTTTCTGACATTCGGTCTAAGACAGCGTCCATATTCTCTTCACTAATAGTTGGGTCAACAACAAAATCGAAGAGTTCTTTTACTGTCAAAGTGCTAACCCCCTTCTTGTGGAAAAAATCTAAAAAAAAATTGCTTATATAAAATTACAGCTGGTGTTGAGAAAATTTAAGGGCATCCGATACCTTAAAGAATCTCTCTATCTCGCCCATTACCTTTTTAATTTGTGTGGCTAAACTATTTAGAACTTATTTGGTGGTCTTACCGTAACTTGTAGAGTTTGGATAAGGGATCCAACTAAAAACCAAAGACTAAATCCGACACAAAACAAAACCAATACCTACTTTCTTGGGATCTTAGAAAAACCACTCAACTTCCTGTTTTGTGCTCGGGATAGAAATCAGTTCAGTTTTAATAAAATCATCAGAAAGTGTAAATTTTGTTTGTTTAATTAAACGAAGAAGAATTTTCTTTTTAAAGTTCAGGAAAGGGCAGCTCATAAAAACGGTCTAATACACCTGCTCGGAAGACACTAAATATGAGTTCAAGGAGCTATTGTTCGAGTAATTTGACCATTTTGGTAGTTCTCGGGTAAAACCCGAGAATTTGGTAAAACATGTTTTACCGTAAAACCCGTTTTACTGTAAAACTCCTTTTATCGTAAAACCCGTTTTACACCCGCTTTTATTGACAAACTTGCCAACAAAGGGGAACTAAATTTAATATTTTTTTCAGTTAAGTTTCACAGTCAAACCACGAAGTCTCTACATCTTTCGATGATAGCTAGTACCCTGGGAGAATTCACTAATGAGCCCTTTACTTTTGAGACGGTTAGCCGACACTGGGGTTCATAAAATGATTTTTGAGGTATTGCATCCTTTAACAACGATACAAAGAAAGTTTGAATCAACAGATAGCACTAAAAACTATGCCAAGTACTTGCATATTTTAGAGAAGGAGAGATAAATAAATTTATTACCAAAAATAACACATCATCTTTCGACGATCATCAGGGGAACCCATTGGATTGTAGATGATGGTTGTTTCCATCCTTGTAGTCAACTAATATGTATTCACATTTCGTCTATAAATCAAGAATCCCAAAACAGAAAGGAAATCTAAAACTTAACAACTTCGCAGAAGCCAACGTTTCAACTTACGCTTGAACTGGCTAACATTATTTGCTACCTTTATACCCTCTGAGGGAGAATTCCATAAGTGTGGTCTAGAAAAAAATCGGAAATACAGATCCTCCTTAAGTGCTCTGAGCCTCAGACACTATCCCCTAAGAATGCCTAGTTTCATAATAATGATAAAACAAGCGAGACTTGAAAATTTCCAACAAGCACTCCACCGTATAATGATTCAAATACTGATAAAAAAAACCTAGTTGATGATCTCTTGCTAACATTTAAAAAAATGTAAAGCAACTCAAAGTACAATTTTCAAAGCTCGAATGTCCTTCGAAGGCAGGAGAAACTTTGTTTAAAATTTTTTCATTTCTCTACTTTCGTCATCTTTCGTTTATCATTTTCTAATAGTCATTGGATCGTTAAATATTTCACCTTCTTCGATTGTTGAAGAAGTAAGTGTTGAAAAATGAAATCAGTCTTCTTCTTCTTCTTAAATGAGCACTCACTGTTTATTGGTCACTCACTTTTATTAGGTTAGCTCCCCATTTTGGAGCTATTAAGTGAGCTAAACTACTTTCTATTATTGTGATATTACGTCTATCAGCTATATTTGCCGTGTCTCTTTTTTAGTGTTATATTTACTTATGTATTTTACTTTAAGCTCTTTGAATAGATTATTGAATATAATAATCGATTACAGGGGATAATCTACTATAGAATATGCCCATTTTATAGTACATTCATAGTTGCTCATTACTAAGTGCGCTAAACTACTTTCTATGATGTTACGTCTGTGGGCTATATTTGCTATTTTTTAACATCTTTTAGTGTTTTATTTATTTATGTATTTTGTTTTACGCTCCGTGTATAAATAAATCGAACAAAAAGGGGATATATCCAGCAAATTTTGCATTCTTGAATGCTCATTGATGTTCTCACTTTTTTAATGCAATACTCTCAAGTCTTTAAAGCTAATAAAAATAATTCATCTTAATATTAAAGGTGAGAAGAATGAACATAATTATATAGAGGCACAAACAGGAAGCAAATTGATCAACATAATGACGCCTATTAAACTAAGCAAGATCGTGCATAAGAAAAAAAACGTGATTTTAACGCTTAAATTCTTGCGCTTAAATTGACAGCTGACGTGTTTCTGGATTATTAGACCCCGCCCCCTAACCTAGGCATATAGATTTTTAACAGGAATTGATTCAGATTGAAGAATGAACATAATTATATAGAGGCACAAGCAGGAAGCAAATTGATCAACATAATGACGCCTATTAAACTAAGCAAGATCGTGCATAAGAAAAAAAACGTGATTTTAACGCTTAAATTCTTGCGCTTAAATTGACAGCTGACGTGTTTCTGGATTATTAGACCCCGCCCCCTAACCTAGGCATATAGATTTTTAACAGGAATTGATTCAGATTGAAGAATGAACATAATTATATAGAGGCACAAGCAGGAAGCAAATTGATCAACATAATGACACCTATTAAACTAAGCAAGATCGTGCATAAGAAAAAAAACGTGATTTTAACGCTTAAATTCTTGCACTTAAATTGACAGCTGACATGTTTCTGGATTATTAGACCCCACCCCCTAACTTCGGCATTTATATTTTTAATAGGAACTAGCTGTTGGGGTGGCGGTTCGCGCCATCCCAACACCTAGTTGGTCGGGGCGCTTGTGTTCATTGTAGTTGTGTTCCTGTGTCCTGGTCGTCATTTGTGTCCCGGTATCCCAGTCTATAATTTCTCTTTGACTCTCCCGGTCGTCATTTTATATTCCCTCTGTCCCGGTTGTCATTTGTGTCCCGGTGTCCCTGTCTGTAATTTCTCTTGGAGTGTCCCGGTCGTCATTTATATTCCCTGTGTCCCGGTCGTCATTTGTGTCCCGGTGTCCCGGTCTGTAGTGTCATCTTATAATAACGTCATTTACAAAGCCTTATATACTTATAATGACGTCACATGCAAACCCAAAAACAAACAAACATGCATATATACAACTTATTTTTATATACATAGATATAGTTTCGTTTTTTGTTTTTTTTTTTCTTTTTTAGTTTTTTCTTAGTTTTTTTCCTTTTTCAGTTTTTCTTTGTTTTTTTAGTTTCTTCTTTTTATTGATTTGTTTTCTTTTTTAGTTTTTTTCTTTTTTTAGTTTTTTTTGTTTTTTTGTTTTTTAGTTTTTTGTTTTTTAGTTTTTTCTTTTATTTATTTTTCGTTTTTTTTTTTGTTTTTTAGTTGTTTTTTTTTTCATTGTTTTTCTTTTTTAGTTTTTCTTTTTTTTAGTTTTGAAGCTTTCTTAGCTTTTTTCTTTTCAATGTTTTACCTTTTTTATTTTTATTTTCTTTTTTAGTTTTTTACCTTTTTCTTCTTTTTTGGTTTTCATTTTCTTCTCTATTTTTCAGATGTCATATGCAAACCCTCAAACATACAAAAAAACAAACATGCTTTAATTATTTTATTTTTATTTTTTTATTTTTTCTATTTTTTAGTTTTGTAGCTTTTTTAGTTTTTTTAGCTTTTTTTCTTTTTAGTTTTTTTTTCCTTTTTTCTTTTTTTTCTTTTTTTTTGTTTTTTTTCTTTTAAGGTTTTTCTTTTTTTTAAGACTTCATATGCAAACCCTAAAACATACAAAAAACAAACATGCTTTAATTTTTTTTTGTTCATTCTAACATTGACGCTTGGAAAAATCTTTACGTGCCAAGCATTCTAAAGTTCAACAATTTATAATAAACCTTAAAATTTTGGGTATCTGTTTTAAGGTTTTCGAATTACTTTAATCTATTGTCAAAATATATTGAAATATTTGTGCAATTCCCAGTTTTTATATATATAGATATGTTTTCTCTTCTTTTTTAATTTTTTCTTTTTTAGTTTTTTTCTTTCTTTTTTTGGTTTTTTAGCTTTTTTCTTTTTAGTTTTGTATCTTTTTTTAGTTTTTTACCTTTTTCCTTTTTTAGTTTTCTTTTTCTTCTTTATTTTTCAGACTTAGTTTTCTTAGCTTTGTTTTTCATTTTAGTTTTTTTACCTTTTTCTATTTTTTTTTAGGTTTTTTCTTTTTTAATTTTTTTTTAATTTGTTATTTTTTAAAAAAGAATTAGGAGCTAAGCAAAAAAAAAGAAAATCTTGCACTACAGCAGTATTGTGCTTGTTCGATGGAGGCTTCGCGGGCCGTGCATAGGAATTACGTTCGGGATAGTGCTTTAGTGCTAGCCATATCCTTCTGCGGTATACCAGATAAGTGCGTTAAAGCGATTACTGCTATATATGAGAACGATATTACGGCGGTTGATGTAATAAGCAATGTTATATATTGGTCCAGTGGGGAGAGCGGAGATAAGCAGGGGTTTAGGTTATCCCTGTTGGTATGGATTAACCTTATGAAATTCATATTAAAGAACATAGCATAGGTCATATGAAAACGTAGCTATAAATGTTGACGGGGGAGGGGGGTAAAATTCTCCTGGTCTTAGATTACGCAGAGTGCTTGAAAAAAAAATGTGAGTGAAAAGTCATTGGATTAAAACAAGAGCTTGATTCAGCTGGTCGAAAGGAAAAACGAAAGGAAAGTGCAAGAATTTTTGGGAGCTTCGAGAGGTGAAGGTGCGAGAACAGCTTTGAAAATTCAGTTAAGATCTACAAAATACTGTCTTTTAGAAACTTATATATTGTTTCTTTTCACTTTAAGGCCGCAGTCTTTTTTAGGGTGGGGAAGGAGGACAATGGACTACTCTGGATTGTTGCTTGCATTATTAATTAAATCATTATGCAATATTTATTTGAATGCTCAGATAAGGAATAAACAGGGATAGTAAGGTGACATTAGGCAACGAAGAAATTGACTATGCAAGATTCAATTACCCAAAATAACATTATTAGTAAGAATTGTGGATACATTAAAGATGTAAAAAACAGACGAGCCAAGAGGGAGAGGGGGGGGGTCCTTCACATTGAAAAAATTTAGAAGAGAAGGGAGACAAGTCTACGAATTAATATTAGGATACTAGAGGCCACAGAACTGGCAGTGTTAGAAGAGCTCTGTAAAGAGCACTTCCGACGGCTGAGGAAGGTCCGTTATAGGTTTTTCCGGAAAATTATATAATAGGTCATCATATGAAAGACCATAATTCAAGAAGTAAGCTCTGGGGAAAATGTAGTCCCATCCTCTGGCAGAAGGTAGCGACTGCATTTTTCAAGTTCCTAGAAAATCATAAAACAATGATTCTTGGAACGGATGGAAATAGCTGAAGATGCACAGTTTCGTCAATAGGTTTTCCAAGGCCTATTTTTTTCCCGTCTTCACCACTTCGTTGCCTGCAGGAAGTGTACATCAAGTTTTAAAGTTCTAGCATGTCCACTAGGTTTTGGCTGTGGGATGCCGGTAAAACCTGTTTTTACCCTTGCAGATACAAGGTCGTATCTAAGATAGTAACGCAGATAGACGAATTTCAACCGTGTCATTGAATTCATCTTATCGAGATTAGGGGACGTTCATCCTTAATTCAAAATCAAGCTTTTGTGTGGAGATACCATGTTTCGGCAGAAGACACACGATATAGATATCGTCGACATATTCTCATTGAATAAGATTACTGATGGTATCTTTTTAGCAAGGTACAGACAAGGGCTGTTGTTCCTGGAGATTCTTTTAAGATCTTGAGATATTAGTCCGGTGCTTAGGATCTTTAAAAAATTACGTATATCAAAACGTTACCATCAAAAGTATATTAGGTACTATTAAGATTAGTTAATATCTTGGTATTCTTAGCAAGCGAATCTGGGACTATTGTGGACTTTTTAGTGGGAGCTCTGATACCTTTTATGCTGAGGCATGCCCTATGATCGAAATAGACGTACTTTTCCGTAAAGTTTCAGAAGAAAACCAAATTGTCCTATGTTTTGGCAGAGAACAGATGAACTAGACACGATGTTTTAAGGTCTAGATCCGTGAGTCCCAAATGGCAATATTTTTGTAGGTCATGGACAGGACGTGCACCCTTCGGCTGACTATGCTTTAGAGCCTTAATTTGAAAAAAAAAACATTTTTCACGTGAATAACGTGAGATTCATATGCGTTTAAAGAGCAAATAAGATACATGATAGTATTGAACTAGTATTAAACTTTGAATATCAAAATTTAAGTATTATGAGGGGGCATCACGATTTTATAAATGCCTAGGTGGGGCATTAGCCAAAATCGGTTGGGAACTACTGTTCTGGACCATATAGACCAATGCAAGTTTGATAAAAAAAAAAGACATAAAAATAGGTACAATTTTGGAATCAGTCAGTTAGAAAACATGCAAATTAATAGAACTGAAACAGGTTAAAGAACACATATATATACACATATTGTTCGTTACAAATTTTACAAGTTTTTCTATCTTCTATCCAAATAAATTTCTTACTTCTTAAAAAGAAATGAATTTTCACGTAATCAAGCACAGTATACAGCAATCAGACAATCAACCTTTCTCCAAACTATAACTTGTAATCAAATTGACTGTGACCTTGAATGAGAATAAGAAAACGACTTTCAAAATTTTTCAAAATTGTAGATTATTGCAAAATTTTAAGTAAAAACATTAAAAAATTATGTTAATGAGAATGGTCATATTAGATAAAATTTTTAACAAAAAACTAATCCGACGAAAAAGAAAAATCTGGATTAGTTTTGTCAAACTTCACTGAACTGTTATAGGTTCGGTTTCGGGTTCTAACATAATTGGCTTCTTCTCAAAAACACCAGGTAATGTAAAATCATAGGGAATAGGCCATTGTTTTTTACATCTACAAATATCTAAAAAGAAAAAAGAAAAAAGCGTGCCTAACATTAATGACAATGCATCTAACTTACTGTTTTCTCACCTGTAATATTAGTGGCATCTTTTCTTAAAAACTCTAGGGCAGAAGGATGATCGTGTTCAACTGACTGTGATACGTCAATAACATAGGCCTTTCCGTTAAAGTACCTGTGGAATACACGACTGATAAGACGCGAATATAAATAGCAGAAAGACAAAAAAAAATATTGCTTGCAAAGCCTAAATAAATTTAGATAAATGCCTAGAAAGACTCGTGCACATGGAGTAGAAAGTTTATTTCTTTTTTCTTCTAAGATCCTCAAACTTAAATATTCTCTAACATCTTTTTAAAAATATTCCATACACCAAAATACTACACTCATTTAGTGTGAGAGCTTCTAAAGTATGTTTTTTTTGTGTATACTGCATGTTGACAAAAGGAGGTCAGGAGACTAAGCCCATGTCAAAGCAAAAAGCACATGCAGTGCTAGTCAAAGGAATTGGATAAGATTATATCCAATAAGAGGCTGACCATAGGAGGTCAGAGACAAAGTACATCTAGTAATTGAAAAATGGGATCAGAGGTGGATTGTGCACGTACTGTTGACAAAAACTGGTCTGAAACAGGAGATATGCACTGTCAACCAAATGGGATTGGAGGTGGATTGTGCACGTACTGTTGACAAAAACTGGTCTGAAACAGGAGATATGCACTGTCAACCAAATGGGATTGGAGGTGGATTGTGCACGTACTGTTGACAAAAACTGGTCTGAAACAGGAGATATGCACTGTCAACCAAATGGGATTAGAGGTGGATTGTGCACGTACTGTTGACAAAAACTGGTCTGAAACAGGAGACATGCACTGTCAACCAAATGGGATTAGAGGTGGATTGTGCACGTACTGTTGACAAAAACTGGTCTGAAACAGGAGACATGCACTGTCAACCAAATGGGATTGGAGGTGGATTGTGCACGTACTGTTGACAAAAACTGGTCTGAAACAGGAGACATGCACTGTCAACCAAATGGGATCAGAGGTGGATTGTGCACGTACTGTTGACAAAAACTGGTCTGAAACAGGAGATATGCACTGTCAACCAAATGGGATTGGAGGTGAGTCTAATTCAGTATGCACGTATTTTTTTAAAGTGTGACAAGTGGACAATGTTACGGAACTTGAATATAGAAGGAAACAAATAAAGTAAATACGAGAAAGTAATTGAGTATTGAGAAAGTGAACGGGCGAAGTCAAAGAAGATTCATTGGTGGGTATCCTGCTGCCGACTGAATCATGTCTAAATTAATTGTCTAGAATAAAATAAAAACGAAAAATTTTTACAATTTTCAAGGGTATATGTTATGGTTTTCTAAAAAAAAAGAAGAAAAAATATAAGAAAGTACGAGCAAATGATGCTGTCGACAGGGATTTGCTTTCTGCTGAAACAGATCATAATTATTTCTAGGACACAGCCAATATTTTAGCGACGAGGAAAGTCAAATTTCCTAAAAAAGTGCAATCGATGACCCAACTGTCTTGTTTTTTCTAGACCCCTCCCCCCAGGCTAGAAGATACCTGGAGACAATTCAGGATAACCAATGGTTAAAGGTCTTCTGGGTCTACCTTCCTAATCTTATATTTATTGCAATTTTCTTATGTCTTTACCAAGTTTAAATTTGCTTAATTAACCAATATGCTTCATAAAGTAAACGTTATAGCTTATAATTGTCAACTTGTTTTTCTAGGGATGTTAGATGGCTCTGGCCATTTTTGAAATCTTGTAATAAATTAGTCATTATTTTATAGTTCTGTATTTGAAAAAGAATAATATTCCAAAACTAAGAAATAATTCCACTAACGATGGTCCAAATTGTGCCCTTCTTTATCAGCCTTGACCTTGAAATATGTTTGCCTGCTTTAGTGATTTCAAAAATAGAAATTACTAAATGATTCATCAGACTGGCGATTCATTTTGGATGTCCTAAGCGCCTCTGGAGGCCAGGAGGAGCTAAGGTCTAAGGAAAGGCCATCTTCGATTTATCCCTACTTAGACGTTTGCCATCATAATCAATCCAACACAGTAAAGCCAAATGAATCAATTTCTTTGTCTGGTAATGATTTTGTAGGATTTGAGAATATGGTAGTGATTTTGTTTTGGAGGTCAAACGTCAGCACTGAATTCGAAAGAGGCACTTGTAATATTTTTCGAGTGCACCCAACTAATTTTTCTTTATGTATGAGGGGGGCCGAGGGGGGGGGGGGCTGGGTCAAGGTTTTTATAAAGACATTACATGATCAAAAAGTAAAAACTTTTTTCTTAAAAAATGTAGGAAGTAGGCAATTTTGTCGTGTTTTCAATTTTTTTTAGAATAGCCAAAAAAGGCATTTTCAATGAAAATAACCCTAAAATGGTATTTTTCAAAATCTAAATGGGAAAGGGGGGAGGGGCAAAAAGTGGGAAGGGTGCTCTATGGGTCTAAAGCTCATAACTTTAGAGCCCCCTTTCCACTAAGGTTGCCTAACTGTAGATCTATGTAAAACAATTAAGGGGGAAATTGCTGACGAATTGCAGAAATCAGGTTGACAAAATCAATTTAAGTTCGTCGCAAAAATGACCTTTTCATTTATTACCATACAATTTATGACACAACGCCTTGACGTCAAGAGAAAGAAATTGAGAAAAAACTTACAAAATGTTAAATTCACTCAAATCAGCATGCACAAGGTGACATTTATTGTACATTTGCCGCATCATAATCACCATATCTCTGTACAACTCTCTTGCTTTAGATTCAGATATATCAACGTCCTAAAAAAATAATATTAGGTGAAGCTGCCCACTCGATCAATCTTTTCGTTCCCCAATGTCACATTTTCATCTTCACTTATTCCTAGCCTTAGTGACTTAGTCTTCTTAACATTAATTTTCAAACCTATTTTAGCACCCTGAACTTGCAAAACCTCTAAAAGTTCATTCATTTTGCTTACACTTTCATCTAGGATGCTTAAATCATCAGCATTATCTAAGTCCAGGAGAGTATCTTCCAGATCTTTGGTGATAGAGCTCCTTATTAATACTCCTCCCCCCACACTAAAATTCTAAGCTAACTTGGTTGCAGTTTGGAAAACAACGCTGAAAATCATTAACAGACTGTGCACTAAAGATTTTTTTTCATTTTTTTGGTGATATACAGCCCAGTCAGAATTAGTGGGACTCACTAACCAAAATGATCAGTAACCAAAAAATTTGACATAATTCTCTATTCAGATTCAATACTTTCTTTTTCTCATTCGTCGGCATCACTGGGACCTGTTATGTTTAATTGATCCTTAAATTTATTAACAATCGAAAAATCCCTAGATAATATCTGTTTAAATACTATCTTGATGAGTTTTTAACAAAAGTATGGTCAAACATGCATTAATTCAAAAACGTTTAGAAATTAAATGAAAAAAACTAGTTTTTTTTTTAACTGAAAGTAAGGAGCGACATTAAAACTTAAAACGAACAGAAATTACTCCGTATATGAAATGGGTTTTCCCCTCCGCAATCCCTCACTCTTTACGCTAAAGTTTTTAATTGTTTTAAAAATTAGAATTGTGGCAAAGAGTCAAACTTTAGCGTAAAGAGCGAGGGATTGCGGAGGGGAAAACCCATTTCATATACGGAGTAATTTCTGTTCGTTTTAAATTTTAATGTCGCTCCTTACTTTAATTAAAAAACAAGTTTTTTTTCATTTAATTTCTGAACGTTTTTGAATTAATGCATGTTTGATTTTGGCTCTCCACACATAAATTATTAAAATGAAATTTGCATACTAATTCTTTTTTTGGCTAAATGGCTTTCTCTTAATTTTGATCAGACGATTTTGAGAAATAAGGGGTGGGGAAGGAGGCATAGTTGCCCTCCAATTTTTCGGTTACTTAAAAGGCAACTAGAACTTTTAATTTTTAACGAACGTTTTTATTAGTAAAAATTACACGTAGCTTAAGAATTAACTTACGTAACAAACTTTTATATTCTTATATTTTTATGATGTATATGAGGGGGTTTGTCCCCTTGTTAATACCTCGCTCTTTATATTAAATCTTAAGTTTTGTCCCAATTCTTTAAGAATGACCCCTGAATCAGAAAGGCCGTAAAATAAGTAGTTGAAATTACTAAAAATACTTTAGCATAAAAAGCGATGTATTTATCTCCTCCTAAATACCTCGCTCTTTATGCTAAAGTGTTTTTAGAACCCCTCATATGCTTAATAATCTCTGTTCGTTTTAAGTTTTAATGCTACTAAAGATCCTCCCACATAGCCCCCTCTCCTCAAACCCCCCAAACCTAAAGAATCCCCCTGAAAACGTCTGTACACTTCCCAATAACCATTACTGTATGTAAACACTGGTCAAAGTTTGTAACTTGCAGCCCCTCCTCCAGGGACTGTGGGGGAGTAAGTCATCCCCAAAGACATAGTTATTATGGTTTTCGACTATGCGGAACAAAATGGCTATCTCAAAATTTTGACCCGTTGACTTTGGGAAAAAATGAGCGTGGGAGGGGGCCTAGGTGCCCTCCAATTTTTCTGGTCACTTAAAAAGGGCACTAGAACTTTTCATTTTCATTAGAATGAGCCCTCTTGCGACATTCTAGGACCACTTGGTCGATACGATGACCCCTGGGAAAAAGAAGAAAAAAAACAACAAAAAAACACGCACCCGTGATCTGTCTTCTGGCGAAATATACGAAATTCCACGTTTTTGTAGATAGCAGCCTGGAATTCGCGCTATAGAGTTCTCTGATACGCTCAATATGATGGTGTGATTTTCTTTAAGATTCTATGACTTTTAGTGGGTGTTTCCCCCTAATTTCCAAAATAAGGTGAATTTTCTCGGGCTCTTAACTTTTGATGACAAAGAATAAATTTGATGAAACTTATATATTTAAAATCAGCGTGAAAATCCGATCCTTTTGATGTATCTTATAGCATCGAAGTTCCGTTTACTATTGAGCCGGGTCGCTCCTTACTACAGTTCGTTACCACGAACTGTTTGACACGGTCAAATCCAAGAGTATAGAAAACTCAAAATTTTTCATCCAAATTATCTCGGCCCTCTAAAGTGGGAAAAGTCCCTTTAGAACTTCTAAACATCAACATATTTAAAAGAATAAGACGACTGGTGCACAGCAATGGAAATTAAAATGGACAATGAAGCAATAGTAGGAGTCTAAATGAAATGAGAGTGGTGTTGCACATCCCCCCCCCCAGTTCCCAATGTCAATGGACATTCTCTTTTTTTTTAGTCTTAATCGGTCCCATTTTCACTCAGAAAATGAGAATTAGATTTTTTTTTTATTTTTTTAGATTTTCTCTAGTATGCTGAAGAAGAGAAGCAGTTGTCTTTTCGAAATATTCGTTTTTGTTGCGTCCAGTATTATCGTTAGCCTTATAAAACCCTATTTCCGCTTTCATTTTTTTTTATGATGGTAGGCCACTGTGGTTTATGAAATTATCAGTGTAAGTTAAAAAAAAGAAGAAAAAAATGGTCTCTTAACATGAACAAAATTGACTTGGGATAACAATCTAATGTTCATTATACATTAATTTACATTTATTAATGTAAAAGTAAGTTCAAATGACAAGTATCGACATACTGGAAAACAATCTCTCAGCCTGTAGAAACAATGCATAAGCCTGGGAAAACATTATTTTCTTTTTTAGAGAAATTATGGAAAAAAAAAAGATTTCTGTTATACAAATTTGAAATAATTTAATGCTTACCTTTAGTAGAGGGGCCGGCCACCCTTCCTTTCCAATGAAAGTCATCAGAAGAACGTGGGATCGAAGAAGAAGAGGTTCTGGACAAAGTAGACCTTCTTGAAATAACCGTGACAAATTTCTCATCTCCTTTTCAGCCCAAGTTCGAACCATTTTCCTTGGATTGTGACGTGAATAACCATGTCTAAACCTGTTGGAGAAAACATTCATTATCACACTCAGACACGAGGGTTTGAAACAAGACGAGGGTTGAGTAACTGAAGCATTGATTACAGTCACGGAAGAGCACAATCTACAATGTCTACTGAATTGGTCTCGAGCCACCATAATAGTTCTATCCTCTAGTTCTGCGAAATTTCATAAGGATTTTAACAGATACTTCTCATGGATGACATGGACGTCACCCTTACAACATCGATTACAGCTATGGAGCAGCACAATCTACAATGTCTACCAAATTAATCTCAAACCCTCATAATTGCTCTATCCTCTAGTTTCTGCAAAATTCCATAAGGATTTAATTACCCTTCTCATGATGACATGGAAGTCACCCTTACAACATCGATTAAAATTATGTAGTAGCACAATCTACAATGTCTACCGAGTTGGTCTCGAACCTTCATAATAGTTCTATTAACTAGTTTCTGCAAAATTCCATAAGGATTTAACAGACAATTCTCATGGATGACATGGACGTCACCCTTCCCTCACAGAGTTTGGATCGAACACAGAGGCTGGATGTTATTGAATATATTCCACCAATGCAGCTGATAATTAGACTGGTGAAAAGATTGTTGATACCCCTCCTCCACCTCTCCAGACGTAAAAACAGGTACCAACCACAAAAACGCACAATTATGAGCCTAGGTGATACTTCCCCCAAGTTAGTTGAAGATTAATTCTCTCCCCATAGGCAAATGTACTTGACAAGAATTTAAAACACATATCTCCTCCTCCTCCACAGATAGCGAACTGATTCTGAGCTGCGAAAAGCATAAAGAAAGCATTGACTTTTACTTCTGTTTAAGTTTGGTTAAGATCCAACAACCTAGAAAAACCTTGATGATTAGCATTTATGCCCCCTCCCCCAGGTTAAATTTGTCTTGAGCTCACAAAAAGCATAAGCAGAACCTTAACTGCCATTTCTCATCTAGTTTGGTTGAGACGGAGCAACCTATTTTAATAGTAGTCCTCGCGCAAACAATTTAGAAACCCCCTGTCCCTAAAGGCCTCGCATCCTGTTTGGTTTCCACGAAAGCAAAACTAGGAATACCGATATATTCCCGCCGGTACTGGTTAAGATTTGATAATACTTTTATGGTAAATGTCCTGAATAAAGCAAAAAGAGTTTAGGAGCCCCTTCCCTTTAGAGAGAGTCTGGATTGCGTTGACACAGCAAAAGCACAGCAATTACACTAGGTCTTACTTCTTACTAAGTTTGGTTGGTGTTCAGATTCTCTTTCTGGTAGAAGCAACTAGAATTACTCCCCACTGAGTTTGAGTGCGATTCGATAACCTCTTATGGAAGACTTACTCACGGCAATATATTGGAGTCACTCTTCCTTTTCTCCAAGAGCTACCCTTCCGGACTTAGAAAACTCAGAAATGACTCTGATTTCGATACTGATTAAGCTTGGATGATATCATAAAGCCTTTCTGGTTGCTGATGAAACAAGTTTTAATGACCCATCCCTTACTTTCCCTTCCTCACAGATTGGATCCATTCCTGATCCACACAAGGCATAGCTTGAAAATTAGCTTTTATTTCCCACTAACTTATCTTTGGATCCGAACAACCCTTTCTCACAAACGTTCTGGTGACGATAATTCTAAAACCTTCTATTTCCCCCTCCATTTACACAAAAATGTCAAAATGGGTTCCAAAACACTTACTCCTCCTCCCAGTCCAAGTTGAGTCAAGGAGATCTGATAACATCACCTACTAGATGTCTTGATTAAAATGATATAGAGAGTAGATTTTCTCTTTCTAAAGACTATAGATTTTCCTCTGAAGAATACAGGAAGAAAGAATATAGATTCCCCCCCCCCCAAAAAAACAGTCATATATGATCCAAATCACCGAAAAACATAGCTACGAGGCTGGTTCTTACTTCCAGCAAACTTCTCAATTGAAGTTCAGCCACTTTTTCTATTCTATGTGCTAATGACTTGAATTTTGGGACACACCCCTCCCCCTGGAGATGGTGGATAGTATCTGGATACCCAAAAGGACCAACTACAACATCTAATATTACTTTCTGTAAAAATTAACTGAGATTCATTAGCTTCTTTTGCTAGATGTTCTGATTCAAGATTTCCCATGATATTATTTGCTTAAAAACGAAAACAAAATTTAAAAGGGAGACTTTGTATAAGCTAAGACTAAGATCTAAATCTAGCAAGTACTGTATTCTTTATTAGATACACTCTCGACAGCTAATTAATAAGCAAATGAAAAGTTATTTTATGCAGTAGCATTTAGTTTTTTGTGAATCCAATTGTGATTCCAGTCTTACGGTTAAGTAGTTAAAACAAGCAGCAAACAAGAATTCTACCGAAACAAAAACATAAAAATGGTCGAAGACCTTGTGTTTATCCTTAGCGCTATAGGTGGTAACCCTCAAAAGGGCTTGGAGCGGAAATCTTGCAGAACTTACAATACTCAAGCTTCACGGACAAGCCTACCCTGCCATGTGCAGCTGATTGGAGTCCGTATTGGCTGGAGAGTCACACATTGTAGGAGTACAGTACCCCCGCTCTGAAAAAAAATCTAGCTACCTGTCAGAAAAAAAAATATTCTTAGTAAAAATACAGCAAGAAGTATTGAATTTTTACGAAATCATCACATCAGCAAACAAATATGACCAACCAGTCGGTAAAATCTGTAAATTCATTTGCCCTGTCCCAAAACATTTTGGCCACGCGTCCTGTCAGAGCGGTATCTTTTTTTTTCTTTGCACATGTATTTTCTTAATATTTTTTTCTGTCAAATTACAGTTACTTCAATTGCACAAATATGATATATCCAAATAATTGCCTATATATTTTCAAAATTAAAAAAAAACCTTTTTAATGAACAACTAACCTGAATTCTCCTGTCACGTATTTGTCTCTGTCCTTAAAAACTAGAATAGATGTTTTGTAAATCTTCAGGGCTAAATCTCTCCCATTTTTGTCAGTAGCATGATACACATTTGCCTCTTTTCCAGTAGAAACACATCCGTTAATTTGCTCTATAAATCCGCGACTCATCAGCTTAAATAAAATCATGCGGGTTCGAGGATCCATTACTTGCTCTGACGTGGCCCTATCTTGCTTGTCCCGAACACGAGACCTAAAAAAAGGAAAATCAGGACTTTAGTACTCGGACCGACTATCAACTTGCTAATTTCGGAAACCAAACTTATCTGAAGTCAGGATAGTAGCCTCCCAATCCAGGTTATAAGAACCCATAAATAAAATAGTATAAGCTATAAGAACCCACAAATAAAATAGATGGCATTGTTACTGGATCATTGTTTTGGTTAATTATTTATTTATCTACTAAAACAATTAATAGCAAACGATCAATCCAAGTATAAGTAATTGTTACTCCAGGACATAAACCAATGAAAGTAGAAACTATTAATTAATATTTATATTTGAATAAAAATATCATGGTCATGGCAGGCCAATTTGGCTTAGAAGCATTTAATAACTATTCGGTTGCTAAAATACTGAAGGCGGGTGCAAGAGACTTTTATTTTGCAGAAGCTTACTTTACCCCTTAAAAACAGTCTTATTTCGGCCGTTTGTGTCTGATTAATCATAAATCCTAGAAATATTAGAATATAGAACATATCAGTCGCATGGGCAGAGATGTCAATTTATGATCAACACTATCCTTTTTTTATCTAACTGAATAAAATTAAATACAGGGATATAAAGACGACACTTTTGTCAGAGTAATAATTTTAAAAAAAATGTTTTGTAGTATGGGTTTTATTACGTTACAAATTAATTTTTCTTCTGCTGCAGTTAAACTAAAGGTTTTTTCAGTTTGGCACACAATTGCCAAAGATATAATTTTCTGGGTGCTCCACTGGATCTGAAAAGGGGGATAGAAAATTGCAAATTCTGGGAGCTGGAAAAACCCATAGTAAAATAGATGACATGACATTATCTCCCTGTATACAAGGCGAAGCAGCCATGGATATTCTTAGCAAAAATAAAAGTTCAATTCTTTTGATTAGCCCTTAGTTTCCTACCTTTTATGCGATTAAATTTTGCTTTCAAGCGTAACAGTTTTAGGAAGAAACATTCCCAGTAACACCCTGTAGAAATGGAGATACTATTATTTAATCTAATTTACTTCATTTGTTTTGTAGAGTACTGAAATTAGCAAGTTATGACCCGCCAGAGCCCTGCATTATTCATTGTCGATACCATGCAAATTTTCCTGAGTACCAAAATCAGTAAGCCCCTATTCAGGCCTTAAACCAAAGAGGCACCGTAGACAGTAGAATGTACAAATTTCACAGTAACCTTTGGTTGGTCAGTTCCACCAACCATCTCTAGTAGAACCACCTCAAAAACCGACTGACCTGTTCCCTCAGTGTACTCTTAATAGGATTCTTAGAATACTTTGAAACATCTTCGTTATATTACCACTATGGAGACGACCAACGGCACTCACGTCTGGTTCCCTCTACGCTGGCGACGCTGCCGAGTAGGAGCTTTGAGTGACTCAAGTTCTTTATATTTGGCAAAACAAATATCTAATCTAATAAAACATCTAGCTTCTTAGATCGTTGTATGTGTCTTATGAAAAATAAACAACGTAAAATAAAGAGGTTTCGACCAAAAATAGATTAAAGCTGAATATATTTGATATGATGGTGATGAACATAGCTATGTGCGTCGCAGAAGGATAGGGAGTGAAGGAGGAGCAGCTTATAGTTCATAATTTTGCATCTAAGCCTCTCTTTAAACTGATGCCGGAACCTGGACCTAAAAGAACCTCTTTCAATTCGAACCTCTCAACTTGCGGAACTCTTATTCTGAAAAATATATTACTGCAACCTTGTTTGATGCACTTAAGAAGACACGAAAAAAGGAGAGATCCCCTTAGCAGTGACAAACCGACTGGGAATCTTTACCAAAATGTAGATCATCAAGTAAAGCAGAGGAACTTCCGGTGGCATCTGTTGGAAGATGCATTAGCCACGAAAGTTTTGCTGCCCCTATCCCTACATTTTGAAGAAAAAAAACTTTTTTCCATAATTTCATTGAAAAATGGCAGGACAGGAGTTTTTTTTATCTCCACCCAGTCAAGTAATCCACCAGAATGTGAGATGACCAAAAAGTCAAGCGTCTTTGTTTTCAGATACTCAAGAGTTATAATTTCACCAGCACGAAGAGATTCTACAGGACGGCAGAAACATAAATAGCCCCCGGATGGGATTTTGGGTAATTTTTGGAGGGATTGTTATCAAGTTACATAAAGAAAACCTCATAGAATTGCTTCTCTTGGAGAACTCTTCTATTATTAGTCGTCATTCTAAGAAGAGGAAATCATTATTTAATTATCATTATTATATAATAATGATCATTATACAATATATAATTTTAATTAATATACCAATATAAAATTATATAATAATTGTCATTATCAAGAAGAGAGAATTATTAATGGAAAAAAAATTCAGTTTTGTCCCCAAAAATCGAACAACCGGCACCAACTAATCTTGCCCAGCATTTTTATTCATATGCATATCAATAAAAATATTGTTTTTTTTTAACTTTATATGTCTTTTGCTTAATTAAAATTAAGATTATTTTGAATATCTTTCTATTATGTTCGATAAATCTATACTGTCAATGGCATTAGTAGCTCTTTAAGAGCCTTTAAGTTGGATCAGTAGTTTCATTTATTTATTTCTATCAATTTCTATATAGAAGTTTTGTAAATGGAATTTATCAGATTCAAATTACACACACACATAGGCCTATCTTAACAGTAAAAGTTTGTTATGAAAACAAGTTTTTGAGAATTTTGACGAAGAGCTAGAGACTCCTCTGAAAGGGTAGCGGAAGCGAAAACGCATCTTAAGAATTAGCAGGTTGGAAAACTAGGGTAGAGTTTGAAATAACTGAAAAAAACCCATCTTGAAAAAAATAAAATTCGTTTTTTTGCATGGGTAGCAGTGACGTGTCTCCTTTCTCTTCTTCTTTTTTCTTCCTAGGCTAGCAGGCTAGCTAGCAAGCCTAGGAAGCATCAGGTTGTGTCTCTTATAAATTTTCTCTATTCTTTGACATGGTCTGCAGGCGGGGTTTACTCTTCGATCAGTACTTGAAAAAGGACAGTCATGTATTGGGAATTTCGATTCTAGCCAACCAAAATAATGAAGTTTTTGCTCACCAATACTATTACCCAGCACCGTATGGTGTTTGCTTTGGAAGTTAGTAAGTCAAAGTTAGCAAGTGGGGTCAGTTGATCAAAAAGCTCAAAAATATTTCCAATAGTTGGTTGGAATTAGAATTATAATATAATCTTAGAATCAGGATCGGTGCAAAAGGCCTCAATCGGCCAATAAAGATTTAAAAAAATAAAAAATCAGAGCAGAAATGAGCCTCAAACTTTACCTGAAGAACTTAAGGCCTGCCAGAGACGACTCCACTCACAATTATTTCTTCTCCTTCCTAGTCTGTTCAAAGCTTTTGACTTAGCCACCTCTGATTTTGGTTTTATTTTTCAACAGCACTTTTTTTTTACTCTTGAACTTTAAAATTAGTTGCTTTTTGAAGAGTAAATACTAACTACTACTGAACGAATAATACTCAATTTCTTTTTGCGATAAGTTTACCTATAATAAAATGCAGCATTTAAAAAATCATGTAAAAATAAGATGTTTAGGCTGATAATTCTTTTTTTGGGGGGGGAAGGGGGTAGACCTCGAACAATCTCTTAGATCCCCGTCTGCATGATTTATACTAAACTTTTTCGTGAAAATTAAAAAGATAAGATACATACTTATCGTCGCCAGTTTTTCTTCCACCAATAAACATGGAATTTGAAGTATCTCTGCCAAAAGGAGTTGATATCTTATGCCCAAAGTCAATTTTCTTCTCATACTTCTCAAATAGTTTTTCACTGGGTTGAAAGCTGACAATTTTATTTGTTGACTGGTGTCGGTTCACCTGAATGGGTCTCTCACCATCCTGATCTACAGAAAATAAGCTAATTCAAATCCTTTCAAGAATAATGAGTAAAGACAATAACAAATAATGAAAATAAATCAGGTAAAATCAATGAAAAAAGATCAGTCCTCAGTCAGTAAAAAAAAAGAAAATGAATAGATTTTAATAGGAATATCACCCAAGTCAGTCAGTAAAAATGACTATCCAGACGGTAAAATCCATTGCCCAATTCCCAAACATTCCGAATAGTAATGCCTCTGGTCTAAGGTGACATTTCTGCTACCAGCATACTATCTTTTTTTCTAGACGTCTTATTGACATGCTACCTATCATCAAAATGATGTGTTTTTCTCAATATTTTTTTTTAGGAAAACGCTAATGTTTTGTTTTTTTGGTGTGATTTTTTACTTGTGGCATCTACTTTCGGAGAGTTAAAAATTTGATGACAATATTGATATTTCAAGTATGCACACTTTACGGTGGTGTAGACCCCTTAATAATTTATCACTATTTCTGATGATTTTTACATTGTTTGAGAAAAAAAAATCATTATATCAGTGCATAAATTATTCGATTATTGAAGAAAATCACTAAATCAACCAAAAAATCACTAAAATCAGGCGACTTTTCTTCATCGGGTGGCAACCCTGGCAATAGAGTTCTTGAATTTTTGTAGATTTTAGGTGAAACTATGTTTATTAGAAGTCAAAGTTTATGTCTGATTGTAGCTGCTACACCAGCTTGTGCTTCCTTATCAATTCAGACAAATATGCAACCACAACATAAAATAGTTCTACTCATAGTTCTACTCTTCTACAGATTTAATAGCCAATTATAGCAACTCAAATCAGTCAGTAAAAATGGCCAGCCAGTCGGTAAAACCAACTCAAAAAAAAATTACTACTGCTACTACTAACAAACCACCGCGGTACCAAGCCGTCAGAGCCAACACAGCTACGCACGCTCGTCCTCCATCCCAAACCATTCAAGGCCTCCCTCTTTACACCCTCCCAAGTAGTCAAGGGAAAAAGAAGGGAAAAAGATTTCCCTTAAATCTTTTCTTGCGACTTTGTCCCACCCCAACCAAGGACGAAACAAAAAACAGCCAATTATTAGTCCGGATACAGACACCCGTATTTGGTCTCCTCAGAATTTAAGGTCCATTAGGTTACTCTGAAACTGTTGCTAACCGTGGGAAATACCTTGGTTATGCAAAGTTCTTCTTTTGGTGACTTTATCCTCTCACTTTTTGATCGGAATAAATTATTTATGGTACGAAATGCATAAAGTTAATAAATCTGATGACTTTATACATAAACATAACGTTGGTCGGTAAATTAATCTTAATTTTACATTTAATTAAAAATTAATTTAT
Organism: Artemia franciscana; assembly: GCF_032884065.1. NCBI lineage: Eukaryota > Metazoa > Arthropoda > Branchiopoda > Anostraca > Artemiidae > Artemia > Artemia franciscana. The sequence continues at coordinate 10,948,629 of NC_088875.1, read as the reverse complement.
TGAAAAATTCTTTAATTATTTATTTCTTAACAATTAATTTAACTTCATATATTTGAAATCAGCATAAAAAGTAGATTCTTTACATGTAGATTACGTTAGGTTGGATTTAATTTGGCCAGAAGTTATATTCCTGAATATTCCATTTACATGAATTCATAAATTTTAAAGATTTAGCAACGCACACTCACCGCTCTTTTGTTATACTAATGGAAGAACGGTGAGTGTAAAACATGCCCCTTTCAAGAAAGAATGATCTTAAGCAATCTGATGATTTATTTCACTCATCGTAAATTATAACTATCTAATAACCAGTTTTCGCCGTAGTTACGGGCAGAACTTCAGATAGATATTATAAAATTTAGTAAAGGATCCATTGGAATAACTGCCAGGTTCATCGAAGTTTACTCTGAGAAACAACTGTACCTAAAAAATTTCTGAAAGACTCTATAGAAGCTGGTTATTAAAGATTGTATGTTGAGGCTTTGTTTTTATGGTTAGATTGTGCTATTCCTGTTATGAGGTTCGCCAGAAAACTGCACAGTACGCAAACACCCTTCTCTATCCAAGATGCTGCAGCTCTAAGCAGTTCTTACTTCACCTCGTGACAGACAGTGCCCCTGAACTATGTTCCGCGCTTCCTGCAAGGTCTCACATCACACCTGCTACAACGTGAAATGTCCTGGTAACGGTCAGCGTAAAAACTAATTTAAACTCTAAGCGTGATGCACCGTTTATTTGTGTACATTTCAATACCAACGGCAATTTCACAAATAAAATTTAGACTGTACAAGAACTTCGCTCACTTAAACATGTGATGTGTTGGTGGAACAAGTTGTTATTGAGCCATTGTTTGGGTTTATTGCAGTTAGACAATAGTACTGAATCCTCTTCCATAACACATAAGCAAAAAAAAGCAAAAAAACAAAAAACGACCGTTGTATAAACCCCCAAGTGACTTTGTTTTTTTGAGACATCTTCCCATAGGTTTCCCTTGTTTGAGAGTTGCGATTATTTTATTGGTGTCTGAGCTGAGGATTGCGTTTTTTCTATGTATGTCTTCCAACTGATTACCAACATGAAAATTCTGAGCGCCAAATCGCTTTTGCTTTTTAACAAAAAAAAAGGTTAGTAGTATACAAATAAAAGGCCGAAAATCTTAAAATTCCATTAGCAATAATGGGCGACTTAAATTAAGATATCCAATTTGGCCACAGCCAAACTTTCAATCAGACCTTCTCTGCAATTTGATGTCTGGAGAAATTTATAAATTCTTCAAACTTAAAATCAGGATGTTGTTATCTCTTTTCTTCAGTTAGAAACCACACCGATCAAGTAAGTCTTTGATAATCAAACATCAGATCACCTTCCCATTTAAACTTCAATTCACACAGGCAGCTTTATCGGCTTTAGCGAATCTTTGGTTTCTAGAAAATCTCTGCAAAAAATTGCGTTCCTTTTCAGCTGCTCACTTGGCACAAGTCCTTCTTGGAATTGGAAGTTTGTCTTCTGTTCGACATCATTCATGCAGAAATTTGTTATGCTCTTTTACTGTTGAAAAAACTACTGTTCCAGAAGGTTCGAAAGGCTTCTATCCATGGTTGGATTTAGTAATTCACCCCTTTTAAAGCTTGCTATTGTGTTGAGTGGTCATTCAGTATTTGGAAGAGATAACAACCACAATGGGAGGGGGGATGAATACTGTGCACATTAAAGAAAATCAATTTTTTGCCTGGGACGTCAAATAAGAGAGGGACAGGGATTATTTACCATTTCTTGGTAGTCTCATTGAAGAATTCCCTTTTATTATTTTCACTGGAACATTTTGATTAACGACAAAGATTCCCCACACATTCCCCTCCCCCCATATTTTGAGAAGTAGATTCGCAAAAAACAAAATTCGGCCACTATATGGCCAAAATGCTATCTTGCAGATATTCTGAGATAATGAATCACCTTAGAACCAATGAGAAGCTGCATACATTTCTTTTCGCAGATATTCTGAGATAATGAATCACCTTAGAACCAATGAGAAGCTGCATACATATCTTTTCGCAGATATTCTGACATAGTGAATCACCTTAGAACCAATGAGAAGCTGCATACATATCTTTTCGCAGATATTCTGAGATAATGAATCACCTTAGAACCACTGAGAAGCTGCATACATATCTTTTGCAGATATTCTGATATTACACTCTCACATTTGGAACGTACCCAAGAGACGACGTCTCGAGGCCCAGGCCCCTAAAAATTCCTCCAAAGCTCTCTGGAATTTCTGAGCGTCTTTATTAAAACTATCGAGGGAGAAACGGAAACTATCAAAGGAGAATATTGGTACACGTCTGTGCCAGATAGTTCTGCATTTGGCCCTGAACATATACATACAAAGTCTGTACAAAATTAGGGGTTAATATATGGAACGTATATACACAATTAATAACATTTATGCTGGATCACACAACTACATACTAGCAATTAAGACAGGGTAGAAGGTCACTGGATCATTTTTTTGGGAGGGGGGGGGGAGGGAGCGAATTCTAAGAAAGCGAATTTTTATGTGCCTATTTATGCAAGAAGTCCTTCAAATGGTGTAAGAAGGGGATTGGAACTCTTGTTTTCCCTCATTTAGAACAATATATTTGGACCAAGCATGGCAAATAGGTGCTAAGGGGGGAATTGTTTCCCTACTATTGCAAAAATATTATAAACTTCAAGTAAAGCAACATTTAAATCATGCTATTCGGCGGGTAGGACGACTCCTCGCAATAAGTATGGAGTACATTGAAAACTGAAGAGCATCATAGACTAATTTTTGGTAGATGTTCGGTTAATAGTAATTTTTTATTATTTTGATTGTTTTTTTTCTAATAAATACAATTATTTGTGGAAGTTTCACTTTTTCCGTCAATGCTTCAAAATGACTGCTCTAACAGAAAATGAAATCCTTTTTTTCACAATGCCTCAAAAATGAGAGGTTTTATCTATTTGTATTTGCTTTAAATAATAAAAGCTTTGTCTAACTGTTCTGAAAGGCAATTGGTCAATAAAACATTCACAATTGCCACGTGGCTATATTTTGCACTCGAAAAAAGGAAAAGGATAAAGGTTATATAGTCATTGATTGCGCATAGGACATCAAATCGACATTTCAGTTGCTAGGTCTTCTTTTTACAAAGGTAGGCCTGTTTCCCAGCAAAGGCAAAGGCAGGCAAGCTTGGCAGGCAAAGGCAAGCCTGTTTCCCAGCACTGCTTCAGAAGGGATCGATCCTTAGACACCGTATTAACAAGCAAGCATAGTATCAATCCACTCTGCTACTTCACAGTCACTACAGATTGCTGCCAGTTAATTAATAGCTAAACTTCAGCGTAAAAAACGGGAGTTGAGGAGACAGGAGCCCTCCTCACATACAGCATAGTTTTTATTCGTCAAGTTTCAATGCTGCTCCTTACCTTTAACTATAAAATACATTTTATGTTTAATGGTCTAAAGGGCATGATTTTTCATCTCTCACACTTTTTTCAACATGATGGCCAGTATTCCTTTGAATTTGCTTTTTTTTTCTGGATCCACAAATAAATGGACAAACAGAGAAAAAAAGTTACAGAATAACTACTTGAGGGTACTCTTACCATAATAAGATTCTAAGAAATCTTCATCAGATTCTTCAAAACTATCCCAATCTTCAACACTGAGGTTGCCAACTGAAGGTATTAAATCAATAGCGTCGACAGGTCGAGTAATAGTGCTAGAAAAATGAACAGGAAATTATTTTTTTATTATAAATACAAAGGTGGTGACATATTTACACACAAAGTAACCCCCCACCCCTGTTGTTATTGCTCCAAAAATCTCCTAGTTTGGGCTTAAAAAGGGGCCAATTATTCCTTCAACTGTCCCAAAATATGGCAAGCTTGAATAGCATGCATGAAAATGTGGTAAACATGAATGGCATAAAATGAAACAACTTTTGCTATATTGTACTAGTTGGAACTGACATGGACAAACTTGATTGAAAACCAAGCTCATAAGGATTTTCATTAAATATGATTTTCTCTGTTTAATAACTGAAGAAACAAGTCATTTCCCTGTGTATACCAGCTTATACTGACAGGTGGTACATAATGGGAGACAGGACAGTACATTGTGGGATATGTAAAGAAAAATTATTTACTGTAAAAATTATTCTCAATTACCACTGAATTTCAATTATAAGTTTTAACTACTTCAATTTCCAAAATCCCCTTCAACTGATGGTATAGTGAATGCACTAAGTTGAAACAGGGAATTGGATTGCATGAATGGGCTATGACTCCTCACATTTGCAGTATTACAAGCCCTTGACAGTTTGCTATTGGCTAGGACAGAAGGCAAAACTTTTAAGAACACCTTATGGAACTGAAGAGTACAGAGCAAACCATAGCCCATAGTAACCAAAAGTTGAAAAACATGTTTAAAATAATGCCAAGTGAGAAAAAATTGCAAACTGACACTGATCAGGAATGGTAACTACTGTTTTGGTTAATCAAAAAAGTAAAAGTTTATTGCAAAAACAAATTTATGGTGATTTCCAAAAAAAGTATGAAACTCCATGAAAATGGCGTTGGATTGAAGAAAAAAGTACATCATTGGAATCAGCATTGTCGATTACAGTCCTCCAACTTGAACATCAAGTAAAGTCAGTTTGTTGCATGGGTAGCACCACAGCTTAGATATACAATACAGTTATGAAAACTCTATTTATTTTTGGGACACAATGCACAGTAGTGATGCTAGCTTTTTTCTTTTCTTATTTCAACCAGGACTAGCATATGACCAAAACATCATAGAGATATTTAATGGCTCATTCAAACAGAAATTAAGTTTAATAGTACCCTTTTTCAGTGACCAAAAAGATTGGAAGGCAGCTAGCCCCCCATCCACAAAAGCCCTCCCTCCCTGTTGTCATATAATTTTTTTAGATAGACATTATGTTCAACATAGTTCAAAGGTCCAATAAATATAGTTTGGATGATGATATGACCCTCTATAGTCTCTGGTGAAGGGCTGTACATAGTATTGGGCATATAAGTGTAAGGTGTATAAGGTGCATGACATGTATTGGTATTACATGTAATGTATCAGGCATATCAATATCAGGAGTTTGTTTACCATGGTTTTGTCTCTTCTATCGTGGTAGCAGCAGTAGCTGCAACCTAGTAAAGAGCAAACCATAGCCCATGGATAACCAAAGTTGAAAGGCAAATTTGAAAAAAAAAAACTGCCTGATGAAAAAAGAATTGCCATCTGATATTGATTCAGCAATAATAACTATTATTTTGGTTAACCTTAAAAGTAAAAGTTTACTGAGAAAGCAAACTTTTGATGATGTTGGAAAAGAGCCTGAAATCCTCAATAATGACATCAGATCAAAATCAGAGTTGGACCATTGAAATAAGTATGGTCAAAAATCTTGTATATGATAGTTAGAGTTCCCCACTTTGAACAACAAAGAAAATTATTCTAAATATAAAGGGGGGGGGCTTCCACCAGTAAAAAAATAGATCATGGCAGTGTTTGTTCTATATTAAATTTAAATTAAGAACAAGCAAAGACTGATTTAAAAAAAAAACTAAGTTTTTCTCAGGGAAGTAAAGAGGAAAGTTGAAACTTAAAACAAACAGATTATCATTGCACAGTCTATCTAACATACATCAATAAAACTAGTCCAAATAAACCAACTGATAATATTTCCTTTTGTTTGTCTGATTATAGAAAACTACTGCTTTGCTGAAAACACCCAATGAAAAAAAACAAACAAAGAATACTGATTAAAAAAAAACAAAGAATACTGAGTATAAAAAAAACAAGAATACTGATTTAGGAGTCAAAAGTGAGTGCATAGCCTGACAATATCACACTAATCTATAAAGCTGTTCATAGTCTTACTCCTGCTCTGATGTCAGTAATCTATCTATCTATATCTATAAATATAACAATAAATTGTATGTATTTTTGTATGTTTGACAACTGACATCATTATAAGGATTGAGCATTATGATGTCATGTATGTATTTTGTATGTTTGTATATGACATTATTATAAGTTGACGTCAATATAGGGCATTGCATATGCCAGTATTATAAGTATATAAAACTTGCAATTCAGAGAGAATATTTAGTATAAATCCTACAATGGCAGAAGAAACAGCCAAGTTTTAAATCTGAAAATAATTTTGTTGTACTTCATTCATGCAGAAGATCTATTTTGCCAGGTTTCACTATTATAACACACATATTCTTAAAGGTCATCAAAGGACAGGGCCCTCTAGAGGGAGAAGGAATGGAGGCGGGTATTTCAAAATACCTTCCTAGGACATAATTTAGCCTTTAGACTCATCCCTGAGTCTAAACTGAAATAATCATAGGGTATAAGGAAGATTCACTAAATATATTTGACCATTATGGTGTGAAGAGGGGTGGGGGTAATATTAAGTGACACCTATCAGACCTATTCCTTTTACCTTCTGCTCATTTTTAATCTAACTTAGTTATTTATTGTAATTTTTTTTGGGGGGAGGTTACTTACCTAGGTAAAATTCTAGTTAATTGACTTCTTGCTATCTCAGAAACTGTTTAGGTTAGGAAAATGAAACTTTGAGGGATGAATCTACAGACTAAAGTATGTCCCAAGAAGGTATTTTAAAGTACCCCCCTCTACTCCAGACAGCCCTGAAATTTGCCTACATGACAGGTCTATACCTATTGAAATTTTGACAAAACAACATTTTACCTTAATTTTCAGTTACTAGTTGCTTTTTCTCTACCTCTAGTTCTGAAAATGCAATTCCTGTTATTTGAGTAGAATTTGAAGCCATATTAATGTTTTTTTCAAAATTTAGGAAATTTATTTTGCATATCTTTAAAACCTTATAAATTGGAATTGAGCAAAGTTATGAAGCTGAAAACAATTTTGTTGTAATTCAATTAATCAGAAGATCTATTTTGCAAGGTTTCACTTTTATAACACACATATTTTTAAAGGTCATCAAATGTCAGGGCCCTCTAGAGGGAGAAGGAGTGAAGGTAGTTGCTTCAAAATACCTTCCTGGGACATACTTTAGTCTGTGGATTCATCCCTCAAAGTTTCATTTTCCTAACCTAAGCCCTTTTCGAGATAGCCAAGAAGTCAATTAACTAGAATTTTACCCTTACCTATTTAATGATGGCAGTTTATGCTAGGCTAGTTTGACACCTGAAAAACTACTTGACTGTATTTTTGCTCTTCTTTGGTTTAATTTAGCTCTTTTCTCTTCTTTGAAAAACGTTTTCATGGAATGCAAGGTAGGCTATCCTTGCAAGTTTATAGGCTAGGTTTACAAAAACCTTTAACAAAACTAGACTAATTAGGCTAGATTATTCTGATCAATTGTGCATAGGGATATCTTAGCCCTGAAGGAAAATAGCCTGATATTTAGAACATAAACTTAAATACTTTTCATTTTTAGCTTCTCTGGTGATGAGCGTAGGGTAAGATTCAGCATCGTCGAATTGTCCCTCCATTGCTCGTGCCGCTGTTTCGAAATTTTATAAAGGCTATTTCAAAGAAAGTTTAGTCCCTAAAAAGCATATTTTCAAAAACAATATAATAATTATCTTGAATTAAATTGATAACTTTTATAGCTCTAATTTATTTTTCATCAGCTTAGGATGGTTATTTTACCTATAAACTTGTTTCCTTCAATACTTTGAGTAGGTATTACAGTTTTTACATTGCAGCTATTTTACTGAAAAAAAGAATATGTTGTGTTTTTAACCCATTTCTAAAGAATTTTCCAAAAAAGTATACTGCACTCCATTACGCTATTCATAAGAGGTTTCAAAGCATGCAGTGTATAACGTAGAATGGATGCATCTTCTATTATCACTCAAGTCAGTAGAGACGAAGAACTAAGTACAAATAATGAAAGAGGTTGGTTTCACTTTCCAACAAACTAGGTTAGATTCGGAAAGGGATTTATGCTCCTTCGTTAAAATCTAGATTGAATGTTGGTATTTCTATTATAAAACACTATGAGTGTTTCTAAGCTATGGGAAATTCTCAAATTACCTACTTCTATACTATCATTCTCAAGGTGCATCACTTAACATTACCTTCACTCCCCTTCTTACCAAAATGGTCAAATATATGCCCTGAACTGTACATATTTAGTTAATCGTCTTTATGTGACTAATTTTTCCTTTAAAATAGAGGCCCTCCAATACTAGCCCATTTTGGCCTATCCATTTGATGCAGGTAGTGGTAGGCTATCATCAATGAAGACTTCTTGGAAGTTTAAGCAATGACAGTGGGTAAAATATGTCTAGCTATCTCTAAGGTTGTAGGTACTTAAAAAGGGCCAAGTAGACTGATCTAACTAGGTTTGCTTGTCCAACTCTAGTTATATGAGCAATTGCATGGTTGATGTGATGCTTGGACCCTGGAATAGGCTAATTTATAGCAAACAGTATTACTGGCTTTTGTATAAAGTGAATATACCACTCAATGCCTTTTTTTATTCTCTTTACAAATATAATAATTGCTTTTACCAGAAATTCAGATTTAAGCACTTTTTGACCTCTTAAAAATGACCTAAATATAGCCATTTTTTAAATGTTATATTATCCACAAGCAGTGATTTTCCACAATTAATTTAGATAAATAAATTTTATCAATGTTATGGCGTTTTTGTTCAAAAATATGAAAGCAGGCTTTTACAAATGCCAGTTATACTGTTTGCTATAAATTTAACTATATTAAATACAGCAATGGTTAGTTTATGTATTTGATATATGCTATGCTTTACCCCACCCCCCTGATGTGCAAATATATAGCCTGAATTGGTTTCTAAACTATTATGGATTTGCAATTTCAAATATCCTATTATTTGGTAAAAAAAAAAAAAAATGCATGCTTTAATTGAAATTTTGGCAACAAGGAAGAAGACAATGCCTTAACATTGATAAAATTTATTTATCCAATTTAATTGTGGAAAATCAGTGCTTGTTGATAATATAATGGTAAAATTGGTGCAAACAGTATTACTGGCTTTCATATAAAGTAAATATACCACTCAATGCCTTTTTTAATGCTGTTTACAAATATAATAATTGCTTCTACTGCAAATTCAGATTTAAGCACTTTTTGACCTCTTAAAAATGACCTATATATAGGGTCATTACAAATCTGTAATAGTTTAGAAACAAATTTGGGCTATATATTTGCACATCAGGGGGGTGGGGTGGTAAAGCATAGCATATATTAAATATGTAAACTAACCATTGCTGTTTTTTTTTTTTTGTGTGTGTGTTTGTGCTGTTGCACTGGTGATCTCTCTTCTCATTAAAATTTGGTGTGCACAAACACAAAAAAAAACAGCAATGGTTAGTTTACATATTTAATATATGCTATGCTTTACCCCCACCCCCTGATGTGCAAATATATAGCCCAATTTTTTTTTTTTAAACTAATACAGATTTGTAATGACCCCATATATAGGTTTTTAAGAGGTAAAAAAAAGTGCTTAAATCTGAATTTGCAGTAGAAGTGATTATTATATTTGTAAAGAGCATAAATAAAGGCATCAAGTGGTATATTTACTTTATATGAAAGCCAGTAATACTGTTTACACCAATTTTACCAATATAACATTAAAAAAATGGATTTATAATAAAATGGTAAGTTTGAGTCCAATGTTATAAAGTTTGAGACCAATGTTTTAAGCCTTTTTTATACCCCATATTTAGGTCATTTTTTAGAGGTCAAAAAGTGCTTAAATCTCAATTTCTAGTAGAAGCAATTATTATATTTGTAAAGAGCATAAAAAAAAGGCATCAAGTGGTATATTCACTTTATACAAAAGCCAGTAATACTGTTTGCTATAAATTTACCCTGGAATACTCTAAGCAGCTATACTTGAATGTATATAGATTTTATCTCTAGAGTAGCCTGCTATAATTTATCTCAGAACTCTTCTTCAAATTAATTCATTAGTAAACAAGTAAAATCAATGACATCCCCAACAAGCCATAAATAAAATGGTATCTCCATTAATCTGGGCCATATATTAAACCATGGGGGAAGGTTAAGGCAAAGTTATGCACTTTTTGGAGGTTATATTATGTTAGATAGTGGTTGGGTGTTTGTTTATAGCCTAAACAGTTTTCAAGACTTAGAGAATAGACACAAATATTTAAAATATAATGGAAAAACTAGGAAAGAGGTGAAGGTAAATTTGCTCCTCCTGAAAAATATGTTAGCTAGGATTATTATGCATGTTATGAAGTATGAATTGTTTTCTTAACATGTTTCCTTATATAGGCTACTAGTAAATCCCTAGGCTTTTACCATGACTTATACAATTATTATAGAATTTTTTTTCAGTATTGATAGTTTTTGTAATTTTATAGTTTCCTTCTTGAGAGGCCAACCACTAAATCTATACCTTTTAATATAGGCCTATTCCTTGCCTATATATTAAAAGAGATAGTAATTTTACAGCATATGAAATAACCAGAAAAAAAATACTGTTCAGGGCTCCAAATATAATAATCTCTGTTGCCACAACTGCATCCCAGCCGTTCTCTCTCCATTGGGGCTAGATGTCTGAGGGGCTTATTATGGCACTTGGTATTTACCAAGTGACACAAACAGTTGTAATTTCTGTTGGTCTGTCTGTTCTGGTTTTGCTAGTTTGGGCACTTCCAGATAAACTAGGACAATGAGATTTGGCAGGCAATTCAGGGACCAGAAGAGAATAAATTGGAAATAGTCTCTTCCCCAATTCAACCATCTGGGGGGGGGGAGTGTTGGGACGGTTAATCCAGAAAAATTAGGGAAAATGAGGTATTTTTAACTTACAAATGGGTGATTGGATCTTAATGAAATTTGATATTTAGAAGGATATTGTGTCTCAGAGCTCTTATTTTAAATCTTGACCAGATCCATTTACATTGGGGGGAGCTAGAGGGGGAAACCTGAAATCTTGGAAAATGCTTAGAGTAGAGAGATTGGGATGAAACTTGGTGGGAAAAATAAGCACAAGTCCTAGATACATGATTGATTTAACCAGAATGGATCTGCAGGAGTTAATTCAGAAAAATTAGGAAAAATGAGGTATTTTTAATTTACAAACAAGTGGTTGGATCTTAATGAAATTTTATATATAGAAGGAACTTGTAACTCAGACCTCTTATTTAATATCTCTACTGGATCTGATGACATTGGGGGAGTTGGAGAAGGGAACCAGAATTCTTGGAAAATGCTTAGAGTGGAGAGATTGGGATGAAACTTGGTGGAGAGAATAATCACAAGTCTTAGATACATGATTGACATAACTAGATCAGATCTGCTGTCTTTGGGGGAGGTGGGGGATGGGACATAATTTATTAATTAAAAAAGGTATTAACTTATGAATGGGTGATTGGATCTTAATGAAATTTCGTATTTAGAAGGATGTTGTGTCTCAGAGCTCTTATGTTAAATCCTGACCAGATCTGGAGATATTGGGGGAGTTGGATGAGGAAACCAGAAATTTTGGAAAATGCTTAGAGTGGAGAGATTGTGATGATACTTGGTGGGAAGAATAATCACAAGTCCTAGATACATGATTGACATAATCAGACCAGATTTATTCTCTTTGTGGGGGGGGGGGTTAATTCAGAAAAGTTAGGTATTTTTAACTTACAAACAGGTGATCAGATCTTAATAAAATTTGATATTTAGAAGGGTCTTGTGTTTCAGAGCTCTTATTTTAAATCCTGACCAGATCTGGTGACACTGGGGGGAGTTGGAGGGGAAACCAGAAATCTTGGAAAACGCTTAGAGTGTAGAGATCAGGAAGAATAAGCACATGTCTTAGATACATAACCAGACTAGATCCACTCTCTTTTGGGAGGTTTGGGGGGGTAGTAAAAATTAGGAGGTATTTTTAACTTACAGATGAGTTATCAGTTCTTAATGAAATTTGTTATTTAGAAGGATCTTGTGTCTCAGAGCTTTTATTTTACATTCCAACTGGATTGACATTCCAACGAGATTGTGGGGGGGAGGCTGGAAGGGGGAACCTGAAATCTTGGAAAACGCTTAGAGTAGAGGGTTTGGGATGAAACTTGGTAGGAAAAGTAAGCACATGTACTAGAGTCCTAGATTGCAATGTAAATTTCTGTCAGTCCGTCTGTTGGTCTTGGTTCTGCTAGTTTGGGCACTTCCAGATAAGCCAGGATGATGAAAGTTGGCAGGCATATCAGGGACCCAACCAGATTAAATTATAAATAGTCACTTCCCTGATTTTACTGTCTGGGGGGATTAGAAGGATTGTTAATCAGATGTACTACAAATGTAGTACCACTAGATTCCTTACTGAAAACTCAAGTTAAGGTTAACTGCTTTTTGCCAAATCTTAAATAGGCATAAAACTATCATGTATGTAATCTTCTAAGCTGTGAAAATATAGAAAGGGAAGAGATAGTAGTTTGATGACATCTATCTATGGTATATTTTAGACCCTGGATTCAAAAGTGAGACAAATTGTTGGTTGAGTAAGTCATTAAGACTGTTAGTATTAGTAGTTTGCCCTCTTCTGATGTGTATGTTGACATGCTCACTCTTTCCAATTAGGGCTGGTATAGGGTGGACAAGAGAGCTTCCTGTCTCTTAAGAAATACTAGATCCAATGCTCTACATCCCTAAAATATCTTGCTTGTTGGAGAAGAGTATCAGGAATAATATTGATGATATGACTTTGGAGAAACTGGTTGTTCTATGTGTTGTTTGGTAGGCTGATGTCTCCTTGTAATTTGTAGATCAAGTTGGTTTGTGTCTGGTATCTTGAAAGTAAGCTAAGCTAATTCTCATCAGTCTCTTGTGGTGACAATAATGACAGACTCCTATTTGCACTGACAATTCTGTCAGAAAGGTAGCTTTTATTCTCTAAAAAATTTAGCAGCCTAAGAGAAAGTATGGCAAATGAAAATAATGAAGAAAAGATAGAATTTTGGAATATTCTACCTTTGTTCCAAAATATATGCAGAATGCATATTATAGTATATACTATAGTGTTTAGGATATTTGAGAGATATTGCAATTGAAACTACTTCATTTTGGGTTCTTTACTGGCTACATCTGATTTTTTTTTCATTAATTTTGCAATATATTTTTCAAGAAGCCCATTCACCCTATATAAAAAAAAGAATAAATTAACCAGAAAAATAGTGGCATTTTGTGCCATTATTTTACTGTCTTGAATTTGTTATCCAACTGGCTGAAAACATTGGTTGAGGGTTTCAACCCTCCCCCTAGACATAAAGAATTTGTTGACAACTATAGTTCATGATACATCCCTTGTAATCATGAACATGCTCACAATGCATACATTAGGAAGTTTTCCTGTTGGCTCTGAATTACCTTTATGGGGAATTTTTTCTGTTCCAATTTAAATAACAAGGAGTCAAACTTTAAGTCAGAACAATGCAAATTTAAAATTGATTATGATCCTTATTCCATATAAACAATTAATAGTTTCAGTAAAAAAAATTCATCAAGCCCTGTTCAAAAAAAAGTATTTTGTATTGTCCACAAATGTCCACAAGACATACATCAATAGGTTTCCCTCTGAAGTACCTCTACTTGTATCTTGTTTGAATTGTGTAACTTACTTTAATTTAACTTGAATCCCTCTTGTCAGCCTCAAGGACAAGAGCTTGTCAGCAATAAGGAAAGTTGTCAACTTTAGACTTGAAGACTTCAACACTGGAAGACATAACATCATTCTGGGTAAGGGACATCCATAGGCTGACTACACAATTAGAAAAGAATTTTTTTGCAGCCTGGTGTGAGTTAGTTCTTGGTAAAGCTTCAAGGGGTGGCAACTAGTACTTGGCAAACTGACTGTCTAGACCATGTTGGGGATGACACTATGGTCATAGACTAACTTGTTAGCCATTAATACATCTCCTCATCTATGTCTAAATGTAAGAGAATGGTAATTCAAGCCTATGTAATTGGGTAGGATATGCAAAGTGTTGCTAACTAACACATTGCTGTACTAATTCTGGAATTGATATCTCACCCTTATTGACTAGAGTAGTAATACACATTCCAAATTCTAATTTTGATCTGATCAGGCTGTTTAAGAGCTTGGTGATCACAGCTTGAGGACTGCTGCAGAATGTTCTTTTCATTAAACCAGGAGTTTGGTTGGCATTGGCTACTCTAGACTGTGTATGAAAATAATACTTGAGCTTATCATCAACCAAGACTCCCATATCTTTTTCACTGTGACTGCATATGGCTGGCTGTTTTGAGCCATTGCTGGGTTCCATAAAATACTAGCACAGAGGGTTATTTGCTCCCAAGTGAATGACTGCATTTCTGGATATTAAGTTCAAGTCACCAGGATTTTGTCCACTTTGAGAATGCACCAAGATGCACTTGGATGGCTATGACACTTTTTGGGAAATGGACAGAACCAATTATATTAGAATCATCCACATACAAGTAAATTCTATTCTCTACGATTGAAGGTATATTGTAAATGAAAATATTAAATAAAGATGGACCCAAAGCAGTCCCTTGGGGCACTTCACTTTTTACATCTACTGATTCTAAAAAGAAGATTGATCTGCCATCTCTGAATACCCTTACCACTTGCTTTCTATTGCTAAGACATTGCATTGTCTAGTTGACAACATCATTGTATATACCCATTGCACAGAGTTAACAATTTAGTCTCCTGTGTTATACTTTATCTAACACTTTGGCTATATCCAGTAATATCATGTCAACAGGAGACCCCTCATCCATAAGTTTTGTGACATGCTTATATGTATCAATGAGGTTAGTGTCAACTGATCAGTTGGGAGAAAATCAATGTTGATTAAGCAATAGTAGATTGTTAATATTTAAATGAACACCAATGGCTGAATTGACTATACCTTTGTGTAGTTTCCCAATTGCTGATGTGAGACTATTTAGTTGATAATTATTAGCTTCATCTCTCCATCTTACTGGATGATGCATACCTCAAAATTTCTTGGTGTTAGATTTCATTGCAGCTGCTGCTGATTCCTCATATTTTTCAGTGATATTTCTATTAAGACTTTACAATTGGTGATACAACTGTTTATATTTCATGTAATAATCCACCTGATTGTGATTCTTTATGTACAGATTCCAGTATTTCCTTTCTTTTTGTTCCTGGCAATTTTAATATCTTATGTAAAATATGGGAGGCTTTTGTGTTTCCTTTTCCAATTTACAGATGTGTGATTTTCAATAGCTCCCAGAAGTTTTCTTTTCATAGTTGACCATAACTCTTCAACATATACTTTCAATAAGAGACCAATCAAATTGATTGACTTGTCACAAACAAATGCACAACTGTGTGTCATTATTTTCTCTGCAACTAGGAAGCTCAATATACAGTTATCAATATTTTTAATTGATTTGCTATCATAAAATTTTTAGTCAATAGGAACTTGGTCCTCCACATGGAAAAATTGTAGCTTTGTGCTACAAAATGGTAAAAACATCTTTCTTGTGGCCCAATGTTTTTGTTCACTTTAAAGGGGCTCTAGAACTTTTAATTTTCAATTAACTGAGTCTTTTACAAATCATCTAGGATCATCGGTTCAATATGATCACGCCTGGAAAAGACACAAATATTAATTCATCTATGATATTTCTTTTGGGAAAAATGCAAAATTCCACATTTTTATGGCACTTGGTATTAACCAAGTGATATGTAGAAATCACAAAATTCTATCAGTCTGTCTGTCTGTCCTGGTTTTGCTACTTTAGGCACTTCCAGGTAAGCTAGGACAATGAAATATGGCAGGCATATCAGGAACTGGACCTGATTAAATTAGAAATAGTCGTTTTCCCCGATTTGACCATCTGGGGGAGTGGGGGTTAATTCAGAAAAAATAGAAAAAATGAAGTATTTTTAACTTATGAATGGTTGATCAGATCTTAATGAAATTTGATATTTGGAAGGATATCATGTCTCAGAGCTGTTTTTTTAAATCCCGACCAGACCCAGTGACATTGGGGGGAAGTTGGCAGGGGGAAACCTAAAATATTGGAAAACACTTAGAGTGGAGGGATTGAGATGAAACCTGATGGGAAAAATAAGCACGAGTCCTAGATACATGATTGACATAACCGGAACGGATCCGCTCTCTTTGGGGTAGTTGGGGGGGGGTTAATTCTGAAAAATTAGAAAAATGAGGTATTTTGAACTTAGAAACAGGTGATCAGATCTCAATGAAATTTGATATTTAGAAAAATATCGTGTCTCAAAGCTCTTATTTTAAATCCCGACCACATCTGGTGACATTGGGGGGAGTTCGGGGGGAACCTAAAATCATGGAAAATGCTTAGAGTGGAGGGATCGGGATGAAACTTGGTGGGAAAAATAAGCAGAAGTCTTAGATATGTGATTGACATAATTGGAACGGATCCGCTCTATTTGGGGGGGGTTAATTCTGAAAAATTAGAAAAAAGGCGTATTTTAACTTACAAAGGAGTGATTGGATCTTCATGAAACTTCTTATTTAGAAGGACCTTGCAACTCAGATCTCTTGTTTTAAATCTCAACCGGATCCAGCATCATTGGGGGGGGGGGTGGACCAGAAATCTTAGAAAATACTTAAAGGAGAGAGATCAGGATGAAACTGGATGGGAAGAATAAAAACAAGTCTCAGATATGTGACTGACATAACCGAACCAAATCTGCTCTCTTTGGTGGAGTTGGGGGGGGGGTTAATTCGGAAAAATGAGGTATTTGTAACTTACAAGCGGATGGCCAGATCTTAATGAAATTTGATATTTAGAAGGATCTTGTGCTTTAAAGCTCTTATTTTAAATTTTGACCAGATCCCGTGACATTGGGGGGAGTTGGAGGGGAAAACCGGAATTCGTGGAAAAAGTGAAAATTAGGGTAGTTTTATCTTACAAATAGGTGATCAGATCATAATTAAACTTGATAAATAGAAGGATCTTAATCGTACTGAATTCGCTCTCTTTGGGGGAGTTGGGGGGAGGGGTTTTAGTGGTTTGGCGAGTTTGGTGCTTCTGGATATGCTAGGATGATGAAAATTGGTAGGCATGTCTGGGAGCTGCACAAGTTGACTTGATAAAGTCATTTTCCCAGATTGGACCATCTTGGGGGCTAAAGGAAGAGGAAAAATTAGAAAAAATGTCGTATTTATAACTTACAAGTGGGTGATCAGATCTTAATGAATTTTGATATTTAGAAGGACTTTATGACTCAGAGCTCTTATTTTAAATCCGACCGTCTTTAAGCCTCTGATCAAACAGTTTGTGGTAACAAACTGTAGTAAGGAGCGACCCGGCTCAATAGTAAACGAAACTCTAAAAAACGGAACTTTGCTAAAAGATATATCAAAAGAATCGGATTTTTTATGCTGATTTTTAATATATAAGTTTCATCAAATTTAGTCTTTGTCATAAAAAGTTACGAGCCTGAGAAAATTTGCCTTATTTTGGAAAAATAGGGGGAAACACCCCCTAAAAGTCATAGGATCTAAACTTAAAACGAACAGAAATTACTCCGTATATGAAATGGGTTGTCCCCTCTGCAATCCCTCGCTCTTTACGCTGAAGTTTGACTCTTTGCCACAATTCTACTTTTTAAAACAATTAAAAACTTTAGCGTAAAGAGCGAGGGATTGCGGAGGGGACAACCCATTTCCTATACGGAGTAATTTCTGTTCGTTTTAAGTTTTAATGTCGCTCCTTACTGTCAGTTTAAAAATTTTCCTTTTAAATCAATCTATTGATTCTTAGAGTTTTGTTAGAGCTCATACCATATGAGCTCTTGACTCTTAGCTCTTCTTGCCTTGTCAGAAGTGCCATAGGAGCTTCAAACTTCTAAAGTAGGGTTCTCTAGCATGCTTGAACTGATAATGTGATTTTATGAAGATTACTTTTATATTTTGCAGAGTTTTCCCTGCTCTTGAGAATCAGGCACATTTTCTCGGGCATGATGCATTTGACATATAGCATTAAATAAGTTGTTGGACTGTAATGTAAAAAGTTAAGAGCCATGTTTAATTGTAGAAAAACGAGACAGATAGTCCAAGTGAGAGGCAGAAAAATTGAGGTATTTTTAACTTAAGAACAGGTGACCAGATCTTAATGAAATTAGATATTTAGAAGGAATTCATGTCTCAGAGCTCTTATTTCAAATCCCGACCAGATCTGTTGACATTGGGGGGAGTTGGAGGGGGAAACCGGAAATCTTGGAAAACACTTAGAGTAGGGAAATTGGGATGAAACTTGGTGGGTAGAATCAGCAAATATCGTAGATGCGTGATTGACGTAACCGTACTGGATCCATTCTCTTTGGGGGAATTAGGGGTGGGGTTCAGTGCTTTGGCGAGTTTGGTGCTTCTGGACGTGCTAGGATGATGGAAGTTGGTAGGCGTGTTCGGGAGCTTCACAAATTGACCTGATAAAGTCGTTTTCTCTGATTAGACCATCTGGGGGGCTGAAGGGAGGGGAAAAGGTAGAAAAAATGAGGTATTTATAACTTACAAATGGGTGATCAGATCTTAATGAATTTTGATACTTAGAAGGACCTTGTAACTCAGAGCTCTTATTTTAAATCCCGGCCGCCATTAAGCCTCCGATTTTCCTTTTAAATCAATCTATTGATTCTTAGAATTTACTAGAGCTCATACCATATGAGCTCTTGGCTCTTGGCTTGTCCGGCCTCGTCACAAGTGCTCTATGAGCTCTTATCTCTTGTTCTAACGGGTGGTGGGGGCTTTGTTAAAAGCTGCCAGAAGTCCAGAAGCTCTCCAGCAACTAAGTATAGAATTGTCATAGTCCGTTCTGAGCTTATTTAACACTATACTACTAGAAAATGATAAAATAATCAGCTCTATTGACCAAATTAAGAACTCTAATTTTGCTAATCCTTGACTCAGATCTCTCTGGTGGACTTGTTACTTTTATTAAATTGGCTCTTTGTTCTGACTTGTTTGAACTAAATGATCACCACTTAGCTTTGAGAGTGGACTCCTGTGTTTATGTTAGTGTTTATCTACCCACTGATTTATCCAACAATCAGTCAGTTATGGTATTTGATTTATTGTGTAAATAGTTAGGTTCTTGTGTAGAAAACATTCAGTGTCTAGGTTTACCTTGTGTTATTGCTAGAGACTTTAATTGTAATTTGTCTGAACCAGATTCTTGGGCATCTCCATGTACTACTATACCTAAGGATTTATTTGGTGATTCTTTGTGTGTATTAGATAAAATGTCCAATTTTGTGTATATTCACAATTCTTTGCAAACCTCTAATTTAGACCGTGTTGCTGTATCTTCAGACCTGACCATAAATACAGTTAATATTATTTTTGATTATCAGATCTCTGACTACTTACCTATAGCTTGCTCTATTGGTGTGCCATCTTTTGAGATTGATCAAACTCAGTTCCTTGGGTTGGTTGACTTGATTCTAAGTAAAAATAATGTCCTGATTTTTCTTGATGTATATTGTGTTGAAATATGTCATGTCATCTGCTTTGCCAAAAAACAGGCTGTCCCTATATAACTTGTCTTCAAAGGGATCATTTCTTATGGTCCACAAATCCAGAGCTTTTTACTTCATGTGGACAAGCGAAGTTTTGGTTTTCTATATAGAAAGAGTGCGGGCATCCTACTATCAGACATGTGAATGGCATATAGGTCTCCATGAACCAGAGGTTTTCCAATATCCTTACCAGCATTGCAGAGATCTTTAATTAATAGCTGTTATTATCTAATATAATAGGTATTATATATAACTAATTAATGGCTATTCCGCCCATGCAAGACCAGAATGAAATATGGTATTTTAATTATTTCTACTGCTTTTCCATTTACAAAAAAGTAATCAAGAAAAACAGGTTTTAATTTCAACTAAGCAGTGAACAAAAAATAAAACAAAACAATACTTTGATTATAAAGACCCCAAGTCTGGGAGCCTTTCTCAATGAAAAAAAAAAGAATGAAAACACAAACAAAAGTTGTTTAAAAAAAATAAAACACAAAAAAACGACATCTAAACCCACAAAGAAACAAGAGCTAAGAGCTCATATGGTACTTGTGATGAGGTCAGAAGAGCCAAGAACTCATATGGTATGACTCTGGCAAAATTCTAAGAATCAATAGATTGCTCTAAAAGGAAAATCAGAGGCTTAATGCCGGTCAGGATTTAAAATAAGAGCTCTGAGTCACGAGGTCCTTTTAAATGTCAAAATTCGTAAAGATCCGATCACCCACTCGTAAGTTATAAATACCTCATTTTTTCTAATTTTTCCTCTTCATTCAGCCCCCCAGATGGTCTAATCAGGGAAACCAAATTTATCAAGTCAATTTGTGCAGCTCCCTGACATGCCTACCATTTGTCATTGTCCTAGCACGTCTAGAAGCATCAAACTCGCCAAAGCACTGAACCCCACCCCCTAACTCCCCCAAAGAGAGCGGATCCAGTCCGGTTATGTCAATCACGTATCTACGAAATTTATAAGCGTTTTCCAAGATTTTCGGTTTCCCCTTCCAACTCCTTCCAATGTCAACAGATCTGGTCGGGATTTGAAATAAGAGCTCTGAGACATGAGTTCCTTCTAAATATCAAATTTCATTAAGATCCGGTCACTTTTTCAATACCTTAATTTTAAAAATTTTTCCAAATTAACAACCCCCAGCTCCCCTAAAGAGAACGGATCCGTTCCAAATATGACAATCACGTATCTATAACTTGTGCTTATTCTTCCCATCAAGTTTCATCCCGATCTCTCCACTGTAAGCGTTTTCAAAGATTTCCGGTTCCCCCTCCAGCTCCCCCCCCCCCCCACTGTCACCGGATCTGGTCGGGATTTAAATGAGATTTCTAAATCACAAGATCCTTCTAAAGATCAAATTTCATTAAGATCTGATCACCCATTTGTAAGTTACAAATACCTCATTTTTTCTAATTTTTCCAAGTTACCCCCCACCACTCCACCAAAGAGAGCGGATCCGGTCCGGTTATTTCCGTCAAATATCTCGGATTTGTGCTTATTCATGCCACCAAGTTTCATCCTGATCTCCCTGCTTTAAGCGTTTTCCAAGATTTCTGGTCCCCCCCCCCAATGACACTGGATCTGGTCGGGATTCAAAATAAGAGATTTGAGTTACGAGGTCCTTCTAATATTTCATTAAGATCCGATCACTCCTTTGTAAGTCAAAGTACCTTATTTTTTCTAATTTTTTAGAATTAACCCCCCCACCCCAACTCCCCCAAAGAGAGCGGATCCATTCCAGTTATGTCAATTATGTATCTAGGACCTGTGCTTATTTTTCCCACCAAGTTTCATCCTGATCCCTCCTTTTTAAGCGTTTTCCAAGATTTTAGCCCCTCCCCCCCTCCAACTCCCCCAATGTCACCGGATCCAGTCGGATTTAAAAAAAGAGCTCTGAGACACAATATCCTTCCAAACATCAAATTTCATTAAGATTCAATCACTCCTTTGTAAAAAAAAACACCTCATTTTTTCTAATTTTTCAGAATTTACTACCCCCCCCCCCCAACTCCCCCAAAGAGAGCGGATCCATTCCAGTTACGTCAGTCACTTATCTAGGACTTGTGATTATTTTTCCACCAAGTTTCATCCCGATACCTCCACTCTAAGCGTTTTCCAAGATTTGAGGACCTCCCCCCCCCCCCAACTTCCTGTAGTGTCACCGGACCCGGTTGGGATTTAAAATAAGAGTTCTGAGACACGATATCCTTCCAAACATCAAATTTCATTAAGATCCAATCACCTGTTAGTAAGTTTAAAATTCCTCATTTTTCTGATTTAACCGTCTTCCCACTCCCCCCCCCCCCCCCTCAGATGGTCGATTCGGAAAAACGACCATTTTCTAATTTAATCTGGTCTAGTTCCTGATACGTCTGTCAAATTTCATCATCCTACCTTACCTGGAAGTGCCTAAAGTAGTAAAACCAGGACAGACAGACAGACCAACAGAATTTGCAATTGCCATATGTCACTTGGTAGATGCCAAGTGACAATAAATAGGAACAAGTAACAAGCTTCCAGCACTGATGTTACAACACAAGAATAAAACCAAAGTAAACGTCAATAGTGAAACCATGGGTCACTCTCCTCTCAACATTCAGTGCATCAACATCTTTTTATATGCTGAATAAAAATATTTTTTTTCAAAAGTAAATAAAAATATCATTACATAAATTATTTTTATTATATCATAAAAAGCAATTTCTATACTCTGAATGTTGAGAGGAAAGTGACCATTGGTTTTTACTATAGACATTCGCTTTGGTTTTATTCTTAAGTTATAACATCAGTGCTGGATGTTTGTTTATAATTTGAGTTGTTCTTATTGTTTTTCTCTGTGTGTGTTTAGTTATTGTTTTTTTTTGTGTTTTATTTTTTTAAATCATCTTTTTTTTTGCTCTGTTTGTTTTGTTTTTTTCCCATGGAGAAAGGCTCCCAGAATATATTTTTTTTAATTGATGTGTTGTTTTGTTGTATTTTTTGTTCACTGCTTTGTTGTTTTGTTATATTTTTTGTTCACTGCTTTGTTGAAATTAAAACCAGTTTTTCTTGGTTAATTTTTTGCATTTAAATTTGTCTCCTTCTCAGCATCCACTTCTCTATCACCATCTTTAAATGATATTCCAGAAGTTCAGTGGTATGCATATTATGAATCTGATTTTTCTGCCCCTAATCCCATCATAGAGCAGTATTATGTAGCGGCTCTGGATCAGTTTCTTGATGCTCAACCAAATGAAGATTTTAGGGTCAGTGCATGGTCTATTGAAGATGCCATCCAAAAATTTAAATAGAGATGTACATCTGGCATTGATCAATCTAGTGCGACTCATTTTAAATACCGCGGAAAACATCTTACAGCTCATCTATCTCTGCTTGTGCAGATGATTTTCACTGAGGGTATCATCTGACTCGTATACCTAAATAGGGAAATCTGAAGTCCACTGTACATCAATCTGTCCTTTTACTGTAGCTACATCCCTTTTCAAGCTCTTTGAGCTACTATTTATTAGGGAACTTGAAAAAGTCTGCTATACTTCTCTGCACCAGTTAAGATTTAAGCAAGGTTTTGGGCGTGTTGATGCTTTAACCTCTGTTGCAGAATTATATGGAGAAAGCCTTGTTTTGGGAAGACATGATGCATTCAACTCTCTTGTCCATGCAGCAATGCTTCTGAAAGCTGATAGACATTACATAAAAAAAAAACAATTTTTTTAACTGAAAGTAAGGAGCGACATTAAAACTTAAAACGAACAGAAATTACTCCGTATATGAAATGGGTTGTCCCCTCCGCAATCCCTTGCTCTTTACGCTAAAGTTTTTAATTGTTTTAAAAAGCATAATTTTGGCAAAGAGTCAAACTTTAACGTAAAGAGCAAGGGATTGCGGAGGGGACAACCCATTTCATATACGGAGTAATTTCTGTTCGTTTTAAGTTTTAATGTCACTCCTTACTTTCAGTTTAAAAAAATTGTTTTTTTTTTTTTTATGTAATTCCTGAACGTTTTTGAATTACTGCATGTTTGATTTTGGCTCTCCACACATAAACTATTAAAATGAAATTTGCATATTAATTCCTTTTTTGGCTAAATGGCTTTCTCTTAGTTTTGATCAAACGATTTTGAGAAATAAGGGGTGGGGAAAGCCTAGTTGCCCTACAATTTTTCGGTTACATAAAAAGGCAACTATAAATTTTAATTTTTAACGAATGTTTTTATTAGTAAAAAATATACGTAACTTAAGAATTAGCTTACGTAACAAGCTTTTATATTCTTAAATTTTTATTATGTATATGAGGGGGTTTGTTAATACCTAAAGGTTTGTTAATACCCTCGTTAATACCTCGCTCTTTGCACTAAATTGTAAGTTTTGTCCCAATTCTTTAAGAATAACCCCTGAATCTGAGAGGCTGTAGAGTAAATAGTTGAAATTACTAAAAAATACTATAGCATAAAGAGCGAGGTATTTATCTCCTCCTAAATACCTCGATCTTTATGCTAAAGTATTTTTAGAACCCCTCATATTCGTAATAATCTCTGTTCGTTTTAAGTTTCAATGCTACTCCTTGCTTTCAATTGAAAACTTTTCCATGTTTATTTTTTCATTGTTTTTTTATAGTAATTTTAGAAAAACCTGCGCCCTTTTCATTGAATTTCTGGTCCCCCATGACATATTTCTCCAAAGAAAGATCCTCCCACATAGCTCCCCCAAAACCAAAAAAAAATTCCCTGAAAACGTTGTACACTTCCCAGTAACCATTATTATATGTAAACACTGGCCGAAGTTTGTAACTTGCAGCCCCTCCCCCAGGGACTGTGGGGGAGTAAGTCATTCCAAAAGACATAGTTATTATGGTTTTTGACTATGCAGAACAAAATGGCTATCTCAAAATTTTGATCCGTTGACTTTGGAGAAAAAATGAGCGTGGGAGGGGGCCTAGGTTCCCTCCAATTTTTTGGTTTACTTAAAAAGGGCACTAGAACTTTTCATTTCCGTTAGAATGAGCCCTCTTGCAACATTCTAGCACCACTTGGTCGATACGATGACTCCTGAAAAAAAAAAACAAATACACACGCACCCGTGATTTGTCTTCTGGCAAAAATACGAAATTCCACATTTTTGTAGATAGGAGCTCGAAACTTCTTCGCTCCTACTACAGTTCGCTACCACGAACTGTTCGAAAGAAAATAATTCGGTATTTCGGGGCTTCTGACATTATTACTCTTTTGCGGAAGTTAGGCTCAAAATTGGAAAAGGATTATATTTTTTCTCGTTTTCCACCTCTTAGTTCGTTTATTTTCCCGTTAGTTTTCACCTGTTTTCGCTTTATAGTTGTGTTATCTCTTGGCAGTTCTTTCGTTAGTTGAGTTATGGTTGTGGTATATATGTTTTATCGCTCGTATAGTTGTGTTATTTTCAAATTATACTCCATAATAGAGAGGCTCCGAACACCCAGCATTGTATATTAAGCTCTGAATTTGACGTTTTTTTCTAACGTGACCAGATTCGTCCTGCGCCCTTTTCATTGAATTTTTCTTCCCCCATGACATATTTCTCCAAGGAAAGATCCTCCCACATAGCCCCCTCCCCTCAACCCTACCCCCAAAACCAAAAAAATCCCCCTGAAAACGTCTGTACACTTCCCAATAACCATTATTATATGTAAACACTGGTCGAAGTTTGTAACTTGTAGCCCCTCCCCCAGGGACTGTGGGGGAGTAAGTCATCCCCAAAGACATAGTTATTATGGTTTTCGACTATGCTGAACAAAATGGCTATCTCAAAGTTTTGATCCGTTGACTTTGGGAAAAAATGAGCGTGGGAGGGGGCCTAGATGCCCTCCAATTTTTTTGGTCACTTAAAAAGGGCACTAGAACTTTTCATTTTCGTTAGAATGATCCCTCTTGCGACATTCTAGGACCACTTGGTTGATACGATGACCCCTGGGGAAAAGAAAAAAAATAAAACAAATAAACACGCACCCGTGATTTGTCTTCTGGCAAAAAATACAAAATTCCACATTTTTTTAGATAGGAGCTTGAAACTTCTACATTGAATCTGGCCATTGTTTGCTCTCTTTGATATTTATATTCAAGACTGTGTATCTGCCTGAAACTCTCTCCATATTAAGGCATGATTTCGCATAAACAACTTATCCCAGTCAAGAAAGGGGCCTGACAAGGAGCAGTCACATCTCCTGACGTCTTTAATTACTTTTTGGAAGCACAAGATTTCTACCCACCTTCATTGATTTTGTCTTCTGTAAACCTTTCCTTAATTTGCTATGCTGACAATATCCTAAACATTAGTTGAACTCAACATATCACCGAAATTTTTGGAATCCTTAAAGTAGAATATCAGAAAGTTGGGCTTGAATTCAACTCCTCTAAATCTGATACTGTTCTGTTTAACTGGGAAAGAGATTCCTCTGCCCCTTCCATCACACTTATATCTAGCTCTGGTCAACCTGTAGATCACCTTATGTATCTAGGTCTGCCCATTGCTTCTTCTATCCGACACACCCAAAATCTTCTTCTTGAACAAATCAGACATAGAATCTCAGCAACTTGTGCTCCCATTGTATTTTGTAGACTTTGATTGAACCTACTTCTTCTGGCAAGTCTATATAATACTGTGGCCTTTCCCCATATCCTCTACGCTGCGACTTTCTGGAAACTCCTAACTATAACTGAGAAGAGTAAAACCTGACCCATGTTCTTTGTTTTGCCAAGTATCTGCTTCATCTGCCTTTTACAAAAAATTTAAACCATACAAAAAGAATAGAATTTGCTTCATATTTGGGCTCAGAAACCCAAATATACCAAGTTCCTACAATAGTAAAGTGGTTCATGTCTTATTGCTGAAAGAAAAAATGTTCTGCTAAATAAACATTTTCTAAAAAATCAGAACCAGTTTTTAGACGAAACTTTATAACTGGCTAAGAAATCCATCTGTATTTACAGGCCTAGCTTCCTAATTTAAAGATACTCAAATGAAATTCCCAGTCCCGGGTCAGTCCATTGCCACCCCCCCACTCCATTCTTGAACCCCTCCAAGGGATTTGGAATCCCACATTAATAAGTATCCATTTTTCATTTATAGGAAAGTCTTTACATCTTCAATATTCGTGGAAAAGGTTTGGCAAATTCAATAAAATTGTGTATAAGGAATGTTTCCTAGTTTTATTCATGATTCTAAACTTTTTCATGTGCATATTTACCTTCTTTTAATCTTTCTATTTTTCAGGTGCATATTTAAACATTTAAACTTTTTCAGATGCATATTTACCTTCTTTTAATCTTTCCATTTTTCAGGTGCATATTTACCTTCTTTTAACCTTTCTATAAAAAAAAAAAATGATGATGACAACACATGCATTATTTTAACCGAAATTACTGTCATAAAAAATGGCTCTTGAATATATTTTTAATAATTTATTGCCTGCTATAAAAGTCGCTTTTGAGCTCTGTGATTCAGATTCAGAGCATAAAATTGCTTAAGTATTTACATTTTATAGTGCTTTCAAATGTGCTTGCTTCTACAAGTCTATATATATGCACTGAGTACATTCTTGCCATAGTGGCATTTCGGTAACTTTTTCTGCTGATGGAATTGACCTAATATTTGTGCTTTAATATTTCTAATTTTATTTTAGTTACTACTGCTGTTAAGAAGTCAAAGAGAGGTTTTTTTCAATCCCTTATATGCTGCTTTCGACAAAAGTATGATCCAAGCAATAATAGTGCAGAGAAAGTTGTTGCTGATACAAGGATACAAACAGGACAGTCTACCAATGGAGCAGTCCCTTTGCTATCAGGAAATACTGCTGTGGCCCAGAGCCTTAGACAGGAGGAAAATGGATGGTAAATTACTCTTTTTATTCTCTCTATTTCTTATATTTTCTTATTTTTCTTATATTTTTCTATTTTTTTTATTTTTCTCTATATTTTCTTATTTTCTATAAGAAAAAACGATCAAGAGTAGGGTTTTATGAGTAGGCCAAACGAAAATACTAAAAAACAAGCAAATATTTCATTACAAAAAAATATTCCAGGGAATATTTTATTCCCTGTTTAAATATTTAATAAATATTTTATTCCCTGTTTTGTTTAAATATTTTAAACAAAAAAGTTCCAGGGAAAATGTCGAAAAAAATTGAAAAGACAAAGAAATCCAAAACAATATGAAAAGTTAACTTGAAAAAACAAACCAATAAAAAACAAAAAATAGCAACAGCTCTTGTTTAAAATATATTTTTTTTAATTTGGCTGGTTAAAAAAATAGATATTTGTTTAATTATTTTTTATATAGAACTGCTTAATTTTTTCAGATAAAAACAGTTGTAAATAATTTATTACAATGATTTAGTCTTGCATTTAATTATTGGTTATCTTCATTTGGCCTTTATTTTGTCTTTAATTTTCTGTACAGAAAATTTGTCTTTATGCAAGTTTTTATGCAACAACTATAAGTGATAATTCAATGGAATTATGCAGTTAGTAATTATAGGTAAAATCTTTGTGTTAATTGGGTTGCGACAGAGTTGATTTGATTTTTTTACTTATGTGACCTGCTGGTTGCTGCTTGGCATAGCGAATGATGTCTGTCTCGTCCATCTACTTTGGTCCTATGCCAAGGTTTTGCGTTTTGCTCTGTTTGACGTTTGCCATCTTCAGAAACTAAGATAGGCTGTCGAACCACCGCTTCTTTGGTTGACCACGAGTCCCTTCCAGTCGGCTTTTGTGGGGTAGATTGACTTTGCATGTAGATGTTGAGGTACTCGCTGCAGGTGTTCAAACTATAGTAAGGTATGCTTGGATGCTTGGTTTGGAAGCCAAGGCTGCTTAGTGAGCTGCAACTATTGGAGACCTTTCTTCTTCCTCGGGCTCTTTGACTGAAATACGTTAATGGCCTTAAGGGTTGCGAGTGGTCTTTGTCATGTCTCAGCTATGTAAAGCATTATTGAGCTGACGAGTGCATTGAAAATCCGTAGTTTCGTTGTACACCGATATTTGGTTTTCGCTAAAGGTTTAGTCTGCTCATTGCAGAGGATGCCTTGAGTATTCTTGCTTGCAGCTTTGAGATAAGCGAGCCCATCTGACTAATCTATAGAGCCTGGGTAGGTGAGTTGGTACTGCATCAATACTAGTGGTACTATATAGGCTAACTGAGAAACTGGAAACAGGAGAAGATCAGATTATGGCGAAAATTTTGGTTATTCTCCAGTTTGTCTGCAGTCCTACTTTTGATTCTTCTTCTTGTAGGATTGGGAGCGCTTACAGCGAATGCTCCATGGACTCCGTCATAATGGCTAAATCGTCATCAAAGTCAGTATCTGAGATGACTCGATCACCAAGCTTCAGCGCAAAGTTCAAACGGGAAGTTGTCTTTGTCATAAAGCGGTGAATGACCACGTTGAAGTGGCCCTACGGGTTCTGGGGCCACTGCACTTTTTTTTATGCACCTGCGCCATGCATATATTTGAACACAGCTCTGTGTCCTATGGTGCAGAGCCTTAAAATGTCTGCAATATTTCTCAGGAAAGCCAGTCAACTCTATTCCGCCATAGAGCTTGTATATGCTACAATTGTAGAGATAACAATAAGATGGTCTTAGGTTTTTGTTCTGGGGCAAAGTTGTAAAGTATTAGGTTTTATATACGGTTTGTCTTAAAACTAACAACACAGATTGGGAGTCAGAAATAGATATAGAGTTTGACAACTACGTTATTTAATTGAGGGTAAGAAAACCCAGTAAAAATATTTTACCTGCAACATTTTTATCACCAAGGCCTATCAAAGGCTACTACCATCCTTTATATTTATCTAACAATATAAATCTAGTTTAATTGAGATTTATTATCTTTAAAGTAAAGACAGCGACGCATTATTTTATGCAATTATTTAAAAAAAAAACTTTTCCGAATAAGAAATTTTACAAAGTATAGTAAAGGTAAAGATCAGCAGGAATAAAAACCTAAAACAATTCAAATTCAAAAGGACTAGAAATTATTATTAAAGAATAAATGAAACCCAAAACGAATAGAAATCAAATAAACAAACATACAACCGGTACCATATAAATGAATGAATAAATCTTAAAATTTTAAGACCTAAATTGAATATTCAAATCAAGCTTAAAACAAACAAAAAATCTTTTACTATTAAAGAATTGATGAAACCCAAAACGAACAGAAATTAAATAAACAATTATAGCAAACAAACATGCAACGGGTACTAATGTAAACAAATAAATAAATCTTAAAACGAACAAAAATCACTACAAACATGAGTTTGGCTACTGCCCCCTTCCCTTTAGATTATTTTAAACAAAATTGCTATCTCAAAAGTCAGATCGGATGTATTTTGGAAAAAAATGGGGGAGGGGGCTATTTGCCCTATGATCGCTTTTGAATATTTAAAAGAAAAATTGAACTTTTGATGTTAAATCAAATGAGCCTCCTCTAAGTTTATACGAACATTACCTTCCATTAAAACTTACATGCCCCCGGGTAATAATTTATAGTCCTTGACCCTGGGCTTTTCGGGGCTCTGTCAACCCCACTGGCATTGTTATTTAATGCATGGACTGTCTTGAGCAAGACGGTTATCTCAAAATTCCGACCAAATTCATTTTGGAGAAAAGGGCTTGCGGAGAGGCTAGTTTTCGATCAGTTTTGACTCTTAAAAAGAAACTAGAACTGCCAATTTCCAATCAAAATAAGCCCTCTTTGAAGTTAATATGACCACCCCTTCCCTAAAACCCTTAAATACCCCTCGCGTATAACTTAAAACACTGGCCCGGGCTCTATGAGGTTTTTGTTAACCTCGGAGTTTTTTTTTTATATATATGATCTTTCGTCTATTTTGAACGAAATTACTACCTAAAAAATGATCGGATGCAGTTGGTAAAAAGGAAAGGGAGGGGGATTGGGCCCTCCAGTCCCTTTTGATTCTTAAAAAGAAAACTAGAACTTTCAATTTCCAATCGAATGAGCCCCCTCCGAAGTTCATACGACCACCCCTTCCATTAAAAACGTATACTCTTCCCACTGGGCTTTGGGGGGGGGGGGGGTCTTGACTGTGGAATTTTAGACCCTGAAGTTTTTGTTATCTGACTTTTTAGCTATTTGAACCAAATGGCCTTCTCAAAATTTTGATCAGATGCATTTTGGGAAAAGAGGGGATGGGGGGAGGCAGATGCCCTCTGATCACTTTGACTCTTTACTCTTTAAAAAGAGATTTTAACTTTCCATTTCCAATCAAATGAGCCCCTTTTGAAGTTTATTTGACCAGCCCTTACAGGAAACCTTATATGCCCTTGGGCTTGCCCCCAGGATCTACGGGATTGTGTCGATCCCGGAGTTTTTCTGCTATTTTAAACAAGAGTTATCTCAAAATTTTGATTGGATCCATGTGGAGAGAAAATGGTTTGAGTGGGGCTTATTGCCTTCCAATTCCTTTTGACTCTTAAAAAGGGCACTAGAATTTCCGATTCCCAATCGAATGAGTCCCTCTGAAGTTCATGCGACAATCCCTTCCATAAAAACCTTTCCTGGGTCTAACTCACAACACTTGCCCCTGGACTCTAGGGGGTTGTGTTGACCTTAGAGTTTTCGTTATCTGATTTTTCAACTATTTTCAACAATATGACTTAAAATTTAATTGGAATCAGTAGGGCAAAAAAGGGCGTGGGGGATAGTTGCCCTCCGATCACTTTTGACTCTTAAATAGTTCACTAGAACGTCAGATTTACAATCGAATTAGCCCCCTCCAAAGTTTATGCGACCATCACTTCCATATCGAGTGCATAGCGTTGTCCCTGAAATGTTATATTTGAAAATTAATTCATGAAGTAATCAAATTTAGCAGGCTATGGTTCACTGCAAACTTGTCATGCCAAAGGACTTCATAATGACACCATTCAGTTATATATTTGAAACTACTTTTCCAATATATAAAGCTTTATGAAGCCAAATTTCAAAATAAGACATAAATGTGGGCTCAATCTCCCGTGCACTAAAGTTGGGCCACACAGATCCCCTTTTGAGGCACCTTATCCCCTTGGGATATCTTTCTGACAGTCCTCTCCCTGTCAAAATAGTGAGTGTGCCCCATGCAATATAGCTTAGACAGAGTTTGTTAAAATTGTGAAACTGTTTACCTTTTGAAAGATTGTTCTAAGGTTTTATGGCTTGGGAAAGACAAAAAAGAGGCCAGTTCAGATTGTAGATTTTATGAGATTTGAAAAAAATGTTCCTTGACTGGGGGCCCTTTAAAATTTTTGGAAAAGACCCTCCCCCTGCCTCAAAAAAAATGAGAAATACACAATCTTCGCATTTGTTTAATGATTTAGCTAAATTAGTATGTCATTTTAGTGGAATGCCGGATGGAAGATATTTACTGCCAGCAATAAGACCCCAAGATGCGCCAAAGAAATGTATGGTTATAGATTTAGACGAAACTTTAGTACACAGTTCTTTCAAAGTAAGTATATGATTCGTTGTCTTTCTTTTATGTTTCGTTAAAAAAAAAGAAGGTTAAGTGAAATTATCTAATGAAGATACAGCTGGACAGAAATAGGTTTATATACATGGTTTAGTATATAAATAAAATACTAAAACATTTATTCATTATAATCATACATAAAAATAAACATGATATAAGATACAGCTGGACAGAAATAGGTGTAATTACTTATATAATGAAATTATGTAATTATATTTAATTATACTGTATAAATTTTTTAATATTTTAATTAGTGACTAAACCAGGGTAATTACACCTGTTATTAATTAAAATAAATAAAAAAATTGACATTATATAAGATGCAGCTGGACAGAAATAGGTGTAATTACTTACATATTATATTATTTTATACATTATAATTGCACATAAAACATTAAACATTATAGGAGATACAGCTGGACAGAAATAGGTGTAATTACTTATATAATGAAATTATATCTTATGCGAGATACAGTAATTACATTATATCACACATTAATTATGTGATTATATGTTATCTGTAACTATACTGTATAAATTTTTTTAATATTTTAATTAATGACTAAACCGTGTAAGTAATTACACCTATTATTAATTAAAATATTAAAACATTTTATACATTATAATTGTACATAAAATATTAAACATTATAGAAGATACAGCTGGACAGAAATGGGTGTAATTACTTATATAATGAAATTATATATTATGTAAGATACAATAATTATATTATGTTAATTATGCAATTATATGTTATGTATAACTATAATATATAAATGTTTTAATATTTTAATTAATAACTAAACCGTGTAAGTAATAACACCGATTATTAATTAAAATATTGAAACATTTATACATTATAATTGTACATTAAAAATTAACATTATATAAGATACAGTTGGACAGAAATATGTGTAATTACTTACATGGTTTAGTCGTTAATTAAAATATTATTACATTTATACAAAATAATGATATAAGATATAGCTGGACAGAAATAGGTGTAATTACTTATATGGTTTAGTCATTAATTAAAATATTATTACATTTATACATTATAATTATCCATAAAAAATTAAACATTATATAAGATACAACTGGACAGAAATAGATATAATTACTTACATGGTTAAGTCATTAATTAAAATATTAAAATATCCTTATCTGATTTATTTACTAATTATAATAACTGAAATAAAAGCAGTAGGCACTTAGTAAGTTCTAAATGCCTTTTTGGAAGATTTCCGGTAATACGGTAAAATAAAGTCTGATCCATCTTCTTTCGCTTCGCCTAGTATCTGTGCCACATACCAACATGACCCGTGCCTCATATTGTTTCAAATAAACATAAGACCATGGACACGTACTCCGGATTGCTGCAAAAACACATACCACCATGGAAACGTGCCTCAGATTGATTAAAAAATATGGCATAACTGACCCAAATATCGTGTTTTAAAATTGGGCGAAAAACATATAAACAAATAAGTTGCAAGTCCTATGGTTAGATTTCTAGTCCGATGTGTCAATTTGTTTTCTGGCTTGCAGTGGACTACAATTAATAACTGTTGTTGTTATTTTGAAGGTGTAAACGTTGTTTTTTTGTTTTTTTTTTTTAAGGTTACGCTTCGTTTTTTTCTTTCTTCTTGTAGATGCGTTTTAGTTAAATTAATTAGTTAAGTTACAATTTTTTAGATATTTTTTAGCGTTCTTTTTGTAGATAGGTTCAGTTTCATTAAGTAATGCTTGCAAAATTCTAATTTTTTGGTTTTGAAAGCTAGCCTACTCGTTAAAGTAAACATCAGGTGCACAAAAAGGGGCTACCAACCCTGTTGCTGCGACATACACGGTTCGGGCTACAGAATTTTTATATTAAAATTGTTTTATCTCTCTCAAAGTATATCAGACCTAAAAAATTAACCATCATTTAGGCCCTAATGTTGATGCCGTCGGTGAAACAAAAAATGAAATGAAGACAGTTTCTAGCCTGAAGTTGAAGTTTTGTCTGTTTGGGTAAAAATTGATCAAAAGCATGGTACTGATACAAGCAGGTCCTAATTAACACCTTGCTATGTTTCTAGGCTACTAAAACTTTGTATCCCATTAGACAATGAAAATTTTATAAAAAATCTTGAAGCAAACATGTCGAAGACCCAAGTTGAGGTCCATTGTCTAAGTTATTTGAATTCAGACTGAGACTCCTTATACTGAATTACATTCAAATGATTTATTTCGAGAACTAAAGTATGTGAGTGTGATCTAACTTTTAGACTTGGTTCAAAACCGTAATCAGAATTGTTCATTATTTTTTTAGAATTTTCAGTTATATCCAAAATATTGACTTCAAGAACTGAAATAATGTGAGTCGGCTTGAGTGTGACATAATTTTTAGGCTTTGTTCAAAAATGGAATGTAAATTGTTTCGTCAGCTAAACTTTTGTGCAATGATTTTTCTTGGTTTTATTAATTTATTTTTATTTTTGTTACTCAGTCGAGCCAAAACTTTAGGAATATTTACACAAAGTTATGTGTGGCTTAAAAAAAAAAGTCTGGTTAATCTTTAGAGACTCGTATGCAAAAGTAGGCTAGAAAAAACTCCAAGACAATCAAAGTTGAATGTGTCAATGGAATAGTGTTAATTAAGTAAAGGGTAACCTGCCTCACATTGCACTATATCTTCAAACTCTTTTTTCAGCCATTTTGTATGAAAAATGGGGGGGGGGCTCTGCGATTGGAAACTAACAGTTTGAGTAGTACTTCTTTGCCCCTGGGTAAAAAATCTCATAATCGCATCAGACCAAGTTTGTTTTTTTTTACTTGGAACGATCAAAATATAAAAAAATGTATATCTAGGTTCACTTGACCTCCAGAGCTTCAAGGATCAAGACCCTAATTTATACAATTAGCCTATTCTTCACAGGCTCATGTTGGGAGAAAATTTGGGTGTGCTTCAGCTTGTTAAACAGAATCATGAAAAAAAAATTGACTGTTATTATTGATGGTGCCAATTGGGCCAATGAACCCTCCAAAACTCCCCCTTCTCTCAACCGCCAACTTTGTGGCTTTAATTAAGTATGTTGCACCTATTTCAGCTGAAAATGTCTAGGTTCGTTTCAAAAACTAAGACCTGACCCAGTTCAAAAAAAAAAAAAAAATGAAAAACTTGTCTCTTGATGCCAAGTGAGCTTATTTGGTGATAGAGTGCCAGATTGAGGTAAGTCCTGATGTGTTCCACACAGGCGAAATAAATCATGATTTACTGCAAATTCACATTTCAGTGCAAAAACAAGCTAGGTGCTGACTTATTTTAAAAATGAGCTAACTCTTGATCTGCTACTAAACTAGCTAAGTCCTTGTTCAACAAGAAAACGCGAAAATCAAAGTTTGACTCAAAATGAGCTAATTTCTAATTTGGGTCTAAAAATAGCTAAACCTCATCTCTGTGAGCTAAACTCTGACGAAAAAAAGAGCCAAATTTTCAAGCTGCAGAGTTTTAGCAGAAAACAAAGTTTAAAAGTGAACTTAAACCTATGGGATTGGAACCTCAAGCCATTAGGATGGAATCTAGAGGCATATGCAACTTCCAAACCAACCTACCATCAATACAGAAGCCCCCCTCCTCCGTCAAAAGCCATCAATTTAGTCTGACGTGGAAGGGAAAAGGGATAAGCCCGATAACAATTAGGTATAGTTGCCTCTCCTATGTTTACATATGCTATTAAACTATTGTTTTTTTTTTGTTTTTTTTTTTTTTTATTTCACTGTCAATTTCGATTCTAGCCAATTTGTAACGCTGACTTCATAGTCCCGGTGGAAATAGATGGCACTGTTCATCAAGTTTATGTATTAAAACGACCATACGTTGATGAATTTCTGCAAAGGATGGGTGAAATATATGAATGTGTTCTATTCACTGCCAGTCTAGCTAAGGTATGAACCAGTGATAATTAGAAGCAATTAAATTAATTGTGAGCTTATGTGTCGTGTTCTAAACTAAGAACGTTTAATTGTAAAATGTTTAACGTGAAGCTAATTGTATAGTGGATGCACCTAAATGTAAAAAAAAAGTGTAAGGTGTCTTGTTTTTGGTTTCTCTCTTTTCGTTTTTGTTGGTGTTTTTAAATTGTTAATTGTATTAACAATTCAATAGCTAATGTCCTGTGGTGGCGCAGTGGGTTTGACCTTAGCTTGGTAATACGGGACCCAGAGATTGAATCATGCTGCAGCAATGCACTGCAGGGCCGACGCAGGGACCTTAGTAGTCAAGAAGCGTCGTTAATCTGATACAGTACAATTCAATAGCTAATTGTAAAGTGGGTGCACCTAAATGTAAAAAAATCTAAAGTATCTTGTTTTTGGTTTCTCTCTTTTCGTTTTGTTGGTGTTTTTCCTCTCTAAAGCCAATAATGTGTTTTTTTTTTCTCTCTTGGCGTTTGTTATGTGCTTAATAATTGACCCAATCCAGTCAGTCTGGGATATTCCATTATGCTAAAGCTATGATGGAAGTCAATAAATTGTTTCAAGTGGAGACGACCGTTTGACTACTGACTTTGCTTGACTTTACCATCTGAATTGAAGTTGATATGCCGGATTGGAAGCAAATTAGGTTTGCTTGAAGATTTCTTCAAAAATTGAAATAATACAATAGTATATATAATGCAAATAAAGACAAACATCATTCCGTAGGCCAGCACCAAAGTCGTTGTTGTGAATTTGTAATTAAACAGTTCATTATCACGGACTTTATGTGTATTATCTTGGAAAGTAGTTGAGTTAGGTGAATGAAACTTTCAGGAATGAATCCAGCGCCAAACATATAGCAGGGGAGTGTATTGCCCAGCTGCTATATTTTACTCTTTTCTTATTTCTAGGACTTAAAAGATTGCATAGGATACATGACAAGTCTATACGTATTTGAATTCTGACAAAAATATTTTTACTTAATTTTTAGTTTTCATCTCTTTTTCATTGGCTCGGGGTTTTGAAAATGTGATTCCGGTTATTTAACTAGAATTTGAAGTTATATCAACTAAGGATGTATGCAGGATTTTTGTTTGGGGGGGGGGCGGGTCTAACGGAAAAAACATTGAAAGACGCATCAAAAATTTGTTTGAATGCGTTTTTGTTACGTTTTTACCAGTTGGACAAAATTTCAGGGGGGGGGGGGGGGTTACGCCTGCCATAGAGTTTCCATTTGGTTTTATGTTCTCTTCTCTCAAATTGTTCCCCAAGTAGATGAGCTTAGTTCAGTCTCTTTATATGAAAGGAATCAACATCTAATAACAGATTTGTTTTCATAAGTCTTGTTGGTCCAGCGTTGTCAAGCTTTTTATTTTCTTCTCTTTTACCCAATAAGTGCTTCGAATTCAGCTGTATTGTTAGTATTTAAAAAAATAAGATGAATTTTCTCGTATTAGCGTAGGAGATATTTCTTTATGGAAGCAGAGGTGTCAATTTGGTTGTTTCGTTGTAGTCCATGTTACTTTTATGTTACTTAGCACACACTTTTTATTTTCAGGAAATGGTATTGTTGCTTTGAATTTGGTTGTATTCTCATTTCTCTTGTTCGGAAAATGCTTCTTTACACCATTGAGTCTATAACGAAGGAATGATATTTTATGTCCATTTATTTGGAATTTAAACAAGAAATACCCGTAAAAATTAAATCTTGAGCTAAATAGCATAGCTTCAATTCGTTATAAAGTACGCAAAATCACATTAGGGGTCTGAGCTAAATTTCTTAAAGTAATCAATGTAGATATGCTAATCTGGTCTCGTCTACTTTCTACTAAGTGAATAATCCTTTGCAAATGCAACGAATCTAAAATAATCTATCAGAGCAATCTTTCCCATTCCAACTCGTTTCGGAAAAAAAAAATTTTTAAGAACGACTTTTTATTATTACTACCAGTATAAAAAAAGTGATTTTCCTTGTTTTTCAAGCCAGGGAGCTGCAAGTTTCCTGTATTGTGCTTTCGGCCATGGTAATTCCAAGGGTATACTTTTTGTTTCGATTCGAGGCCTTTTTTTTAGTGGGCTTCAGGCTATTTTTAAGAATTTCCGTCAATTGCTTTTCGAAATAACATTTTACTATTAAGTCTAACAGAGATAATAGTTAACATTCCTCAAACAGCTGCTCATGGCAATTTGTTATTACTAGCCAGTATTTTTTAAACGTTGTTTTAATTTTTGGTTACTATGGGCCCTGGTTTGTTCTTTTTTAGGTTGTAGCTTCTGCTAGAACCATGATTAGATCATCCTTTGCTTTCAAAAAATTACCTGCTCTTCCTTCGAAAAGGGACGAGATTAGAGT
This sequence comes from Artemia franciscana, assembly GCF_032884065.1. NCBI lineage: Eukaryota > Metazoa > Arthropoda > Branchiopoda > Anostraca > Artemiidae > Artemia > Artemia franciscana. The sequence goes on along the minus strand of NC_088875.1, from coordinate 10,910,223 downwards.
CTTTAAAAGAAGTTTTTAATGTCACCTTTCATTGGGAAGAGGGAAGGTCATCTTTATCAAATTGCGCTTACAGTGTTGCTGGGGATATGTCTTTCTTGCTCTCCGTCTGACCAGAAAAATTTCGAATATATAAGTTGTCAAACGCCGAAAAGTTAGCTGTCTCCTGATTAAAAATTGTGGTGTTTTACAGTTCTGGAGGTAGACCATAGAACACTCAGTTTTACAAAATATTTTTTTTTTAAACTATTCTTGTCTCATTACCCTTTACATTTAAGCCTTGTCCTTCTCTCGATTCAGATTTTGGCTTAGCTTGATAAAGTCTAATCAAAAATGTTTCCTTCGCAGTACGCAGATCCTGTGGCTGACTTGTTGGACAAATGGGGAGTATTTAGAGCGCGCTTATTTCGCGAATCCTGTGTTTTTCACCGTGGCAACTATGTCAAAGACCTTGGACGCTTAGGAAGGGACCTTCATAAAGTCCTTATTGTTGACAATTCGCCTGCTTCGTATATCTTCCATCCAGACAATGCGGTGAGTATTTCTTTTTGTTATCAATATGCTCTATTATCACCTCATTCGGGTATGTTTTGTTTTTGTTGAACCCTGGCTTGGTTGCTAAAAAGCATATTTGCTTTTCTGTTTAGTCTAGATCATTTTCAGTCCTTGTCCTTCCACATAATCTCCTAGTTTTGGCTACACTATTTGCAGGAGCTGCGCAAAACGTTTTTAAATCTTTCTTTAGAACTTTGTATTCCTTATCATGAAGTTCCAATTTCATTTATTTGGAACTTCTCTCCATATTCTTTACTACCCCCATATTCTTATGGTCCCTTATCTTATCCAAGCTTGTTCTCTTTTTCTTGGACCCTTGCTGAATTCTAAAAAGTATCTTCGGCATCAAAACGTTTTGTCCATTCTTTGCCCGAGGGAGAGGACTTTAGTCTAGCTGCTCTCTCCATAGGAAAATTTTTGCCCCCCCCCCCCAAAAAAAAAAAAAAAAAAACATTTTTCATGAGTTTTTTACGAGTCGGGCAACCTCAATGCACCTGCTTGTGCAATTCACAGATCACATGACTCACAAAATCCCAGGACCATGGTATCACTGTCTTTTAACTTTGAAGTGAATAATGCTGCCTGCAAAAGCAAGACGGTAGCGCTGAAGGTAAGGACCAAACCTAGAAATTGATTCGGAAGAGATAAGCATGGCTATCATTATGCTGGTGGATTTTGTTTTAAGGACCGAAACATATGCTAAATGATATTAAACGGTAAAATGAAAACTAGTCTTCCTTCAGCGAGATAATTTAAGGAACAAAACGTCCAAGATAAAGAGTCCTAAGATATACTATGGAATAGCTTATCAGAAATAAGCGCATAAATATATATATATATATACATATATATATATATATATATATATATATATATATATATATATATATATATATATATATATATATATAGGAATTTCGGTAATAATTGCTATTTATTGATAATTTATTGTCGCGAAAAGTTTGTATTAAGCCTAAGAAGAGACTAAGCTATTATTACCGAAATTCCTATTTTTATGTATATTTATCAGCTTATTTCTGATAAGCTTTTCCATAGTATATCTTAAGACTCTTTATTTTTATGTAGGTCTTTCCACAGATGATCCTCTGTCCTAGGGGCACGGGTTCAATCCCAGTTGTGACCAGTTATTTGGTTTGGGACGGGGGTCAGCGGCTTGACTCTGTAAGCTCAGCCGGAGTCGACCCAGCTCTAAGTGGGCACCTGGAGAAAACTGGGGATGGTAAGCAGGAGAGTGTATGAAAGCACAGGATAGTTGGTCCCCAGCCCCCCCCCCCCCCCCTATTGCAATTTCTGGCTGAAAGGCCATGAAACGGAGATCAGCACTGCCGGTTTGGACCTTAAGGGTTTAGTGCCGTCTTACTTACTTACTTTCTACAGATGTGGAAACTTTATTTTAGGATAGGTTCTAGCTTTGTCTTTTGTAAAACCCCATAAAATTTATTATAAGCAATCCAGCATTAGAATAAGATCTCTGAGCTCCTGCATTCACCACGGATACCAATGTGGTGCGGAGTTGATCCTAGAGTTTGAAAGTATCCTCTGCTTTGTGTCTTCGTTCAAAAAAATGGAAAAATACCTTCTCCCCTATCTTTTAGTGAATTGGTATCACTGACACTTGGTAGGTCTTATTGATAGAAGCTAATACTTCTACCTTTCTTTTTTTTTTTACTGATTGAGCTGATATTCTTTACGAGGCGAAAAAAAATGAATGTCAAACAAATTAAACCTTCAAGAATTAAACAAAAATCTTGCCATTATTGATTTTCAGTACTTTCCATTGTTGTTTCGTTCGTATTCAGAAGCGTAATTTCGTCGAAGTCTTGGGGAAAGGGGGATAAAGTTGGACCCAGTCTAGTGAAAATGACCAAGTAAAAAATGAAAAATGAGGCATATAGTGCCATAAAGGCAAAGTTACACTAAATAAAACTGATCTGTAGCTGCTTGACTTCTTTTGGCCTATCTTAGTTTTGACAAGATTTTTGAAGACGCTAAATTTCAGCTTCGAGAGGGGGGTCTGGGGCGGCAGATGCCCCCTCCGCATGCCCTATAGCAAAGTACGGCCCTTTTCGTATTATCATGGTCAAAACCATAGGGTGTTTCTTCTAGTGGATCGATTGGTGGATTGATTGGATTTGCTTTTGACTTATTTGCTTTATATTAGGTGGGGAAGATCAGTCGTAATTGGGATAAACGTATTTCACCTGTGGCTCATTGCTAATTGAATATAAATTGTAAATTTAATGGACAATATACCAAAATGAAACAAAATAATCCTGGAAAAGCTTAAATTGCTTCCCTGCAATATTATGAAGATGTGAGGTCACTGATAGTGTTCTAAGTTAAATCTAATCAACTATATTTGATTGATTTGATGTTTTTCATGCTATAATTATTTTTGCCATCATCGCTTAGATTACTGTGTTCAACCAACAGAATTAATACCTGCAATAGAATTATGTCTTTTTGGGTCCGTCCGAGGATTTTCTTTCTACTGCTTTCCAGGAAAATTCTAGAAGAAACCCCTAAAAAAACGAGCCAGTTTTTTCAGTCATCAGATGCCCCTCCCCCAAGAAAATTTCAGATTCTTATAAAGTTTTCATTGTGTCTAACCGTATGTATTAATTCGTTAGTAATTTCTTAGGCCACCTTGCCTTTCCATTTACAGAATTTAATATAATGAATGAAAATATAGAGAAAAACAGGTATAATATTTAAAGAAAACAGTGGAAAAAACAGAAAAAAAATCTTCCAATAATGAAGATCCGACTATTTTTTATTAAGATGGGAGTTTTATTTATTCGTTTTTTGTTTTGTTTTGTTTTCTTTTTCTTTATATGTTGTGTGTAATTTGGTATTTCTCTTCTTTTTTTTCGTTGATAAAGGCTCCCAGACGTGGAGTTAAAATATTTGGATCCTTATTGTTTAAAGTTTTTTGTCTTTTTTTTCTGCTTTGTTTAAATATTGTAGCCGTTTTTCTCTTTGCATTTACATTTATTAAATTCTGTTAATTCGTTAGAAAAGATGTTCTAACTTGCCCTCTAAAAGTATTTGTCCCTATTCATAGGTGCCAGTTGCCTCCTGGTTTGATGACTTGAATGATACTGAGCTCCGTGACTTGATTCCGTTTTTCGAGAGGCTAGCCGAAGTAGATAACGTGTACACAGTTTTGCGGAATCCTCTTCAGTCAATGATGCAAGTGCAGAGCATCAGTAAAGAAGTGAACAGCCTTGTTATGGTGGGAGCTACGTCATAGTAGTGAGTATTTGAATTGCTTCTTCCAAAGAGTATGGGTAACTCTTTGGCCTTGTTATGGCCTTTTTATGGTGGGAGCTACGTCATAGTAACGAGTATTTAAATTGTTTCTTCCAAAGAGTATGGGTAACACATAAGAGTGGAAACTAGTGCTAGTGTCAACAACAAAAACTACCAACACTATGTAGCGTGCGGCCAGGCCAGGATTTACCAATAGGCCCGGGCTTAGAAGCGCACAATGCCAGGGGGTGCAATAAATAATCAATGAATTGTTTGTTGTTGTTTTTTAACAAATCTGAATTGATGTGATTTATCGTCAAAGTTCACTTTGCCGCCGTGCTACCTATTCACAGAAAAGTGATTTTAAAACAATACAGGAATTCCGTGGTCACATATAAACTTTCAGATGTCTCCCTACAATTGTAGCTGAATTTCGGTATCATCTCCCTCTTTCGTTAGTGTTTGCTCATCAGTTGCATTCTGTTCAGTGCTTCTATAATACCCAAATTTTCAGGGTTTCCCCGAAAATCTCGCAAAAACGGAGCGGCAAAAACGCTTGGGTTTAGAAGCATCAAAGCTTTAAATCTGGCCCTGCGTTTGGCAACACTTGGGTATTTTCTTTCAAGTCCTGTAATAATAATAATAATCTGTTTAAACCCTCTTTTCATGCATAAAATGCACTTAGAGGGGTACAAAAAGAAAATCAAAATAAAAAAGGAAACAATAGACAAGAAAAACCCACAAGAAACAAACAACATCTCAGCTACTTAAGCATTTTTCTGTCAGGAACTGAGATCAGACATTTATTAATACTCTAATTTTACCAATTACACTAATTAAATTAATTGTTTTTATTATTACACTGAAAAAGTGGTAAGTGTCGCCAAACGCTAGATGGTATTTGTAGTTTTGTTTTGTCGACACTAGTGTCAGTTTCCACTCTTACAAATTCCCCATACTCTTTGTCTTTTCGAAATTCTGAAATTTTTCTCTTTTCGCTTTTTTATTCAATCTGCGTTTACCAGTTTTCAGGATGTAGTCTCAAATTTTTGATTTGTAAGTAAATCGAACTTATTGTTGAAGATACTTCTCAAATGAAACCGAAAAGTTTTTGAAATATTCTTGTACGACTTGTGTTTTAATCAATTTCTATCTCTTCTTAACAATTACTATTTCTGACTAAGATATGGAAAACTCAACTTGGAATATGCCTAATTTGGCCTAATTTATCGATTAGATTTTACTATTAGATAGCGCTGATTAAGTAAAGAGGAATAGTCTTCGATTTTATTTATTTTATAAAAAAAGAATTTGTGCCCACTTCGTCTAAGAAGCTGCCCATCAGGAAATTTAAGAACGGCTCATTTGATTAGAAATTGAAAGCTTGAGTTCCCGTTTTAAGGGCCAAAAGGAATTCCAAGAAGATTAAACCCCTACTCTGCCTTTTCCCCCCGAAAATTGGGGGGAAATCCTCCTGAGGCCTCCCATGGCATATGATCAAAACTTTCAGATTGTCATTTCTCTCAGAATGATCAGAAGATCTAAAAGATTTGCCTGAAGGAGAGGAAAGTATAGCCATTAATCCCATCAGGAAATTTTGTGGGAGGTATGTGTTACCATTAACTTCGGTATCATTTTGTTTCCCCATGTGTTCATTGCCCCCCCCCCCCCCGGTAGGTGTCCGTGGCTGTAGCCCTAACGGTAAGGGTCTCAAACTATGAAATATGCTCGTTCTTCACAGATACATTTTAGTAGAGAAAAGTGGATAAGGTGCGATTTCTTAAAACTAGAACCTTACAAAGGTATTGAATGTGTGTGGTTTGAGGCAGAAACCGAACCTGAGGCCTTCCAATCCTCCAATCTCACACACGTACCCATGCACCATTATATGCCAGATGGTATCAGATAAAAATTTTGTGGCAGCCATTTTGCTCAGAATAGACAAACAGTCCGGTAAATGTGTTTCTGGGGGGGGGGGAGGGCATGGCCTTTGAAGCCCCAGGTGCATGGATCTCAAGTTGTAAAGATTGCGCATTCTTTCAAATATATTTTAGTAGTACAGATGTGCATATTGCAGCCTGACTATCAGTTTTTAGACACAGCCTGAACCTACCTCGTCACCTAAGCTTCCCAGATTAGGTGACGTTCATAAGGAGCTATGTAAAACAATTGTCATTTTTCGCTACGGAACTCCTCTCAGGCAGTAACGTGGCCAAAAAGGTATAATGTATAAAAAATTGTGCTATCGGTCGGCTTGAAATTTAGTGGACAGAATGCTAACAGCCCAGGCCAAAAGGAGTTGCTCGACTGCGAATATTGTTTGTCAGCCCAGACGGAAGGGAGTTTCCATACCTTTGAACATTCTGATCAGCCCGAGTCAAAAGGAATTACGAGATATGCAATATTCTTTTTTATCAAACCCAGACCTAAAGGAGTTACCAGAATTTGAATATTTTTTATCATATTATATTAGGCGATAGGATAATATCGGAATATTTGAAATAATTAGGAGATGTAGATGTTTTTTTTCAAAACTATACCTAAACGAGTTACGATTTGGAATATTTTTGATCGTCCCATATTTGGTGATTGGAATATTTAGAATAATTAAGAGATCTGTAATATTTTTTATCAAAACAAGACCTAAAGTAGTTACCAGAATTGGAGTATTTTTTATCATCCCATATTATGAGACTGGGACATATTGGAATATTTGCTATAATTAGGAGGTTTGGAATATTTTCGATCGTCCCATATTTGGAAATTAGAACATATTGAAATATTTTGAAGACTTGGAATATTTTTATCAAGCCCAGACTGGAGTTACCAGAATTGGATCATTAATATCATTCCATATTACGAGACTAGAACATATTGAAATGTTTGTAATAATTGGGAGATTTGGAATATTTGTATCAAACCCAAACTTAAAGGAGCTACAAATTGGGATATTTGAGATCGTCCCACATTTGGAGATTGGAACGTTGAAATTTTTAGGAGATTTGAAATATTTTTATCAAATCTAGACCTAAATTAATTTCTGGGATTAGAATAAGTTTTAGATCAGCCCAGAAAAGGAGTTATGAGACGCACAATATTTTTAGTCAGTCCATACCAAAAGGTGATTACCGGAATTGGAATATGTTTGATCAGCGTAGATTAAAAAAGCTATTGAACTTGAAGCTTTTTTGAAGAGCCCACACAAGAATGAACTACGGGATTTGAAATATTTCCTATCAACAAGACGAAAAGAGTTACCTATCTTGGAAAATTTTCGGTCAGACCGGATCAACAGGGATGATCGGACTTTTAAAATTTTTTATGATCGTGAAAGCTACCCTGAGTTACCCTACTCAGACCAAAAGGCCTCCTGGGATTGTTTTCGATGACGAAATTTCTCTTTTTTTCGATGAGGATCTCAAAGCACAAGTAATTTTCACGAAAAGGGTTTAAGGACACAAAATAGGTTTTAGATCTCTTGTCAGCTAAAAAAAAATTTTTAGCTGAAAAAATATTTTAGCTAAAATTTTCACCATGAGTCTAATGAATCTCAAAGTACAAGCAATTTTTCAAAATTATTGTAAGGGCACGAAATAAGTTTTTGATGTCCAGTTTGCTCGAAACTTACAGAGAGCATGTAGTCTACAATGGGACTTGAGAACACAACAAATGTTGTCAAAAGTATGTTAGTGTGTGATTTTTTTTTTTTTTTTTTTTTATGGCACTTGGTATTAACCAAGTGACATATAGCAGTCGCCAATTCTGTCGGTCTGTCTGTCTGTCGGTCCCGGTTTTGCTACTTTAGGCACTTCCAGGTAAGCTAGGACGATGAAATTTGGCAAGCGTATCAGGGACCGGACCAGATTAAATAAGAAATAGTCGTTTTCCCGATTTGACCATCTGGGGGGGAGTGGGGGCCCGGTTAATTCGCAAAAAAATAGAAAAAATGAAGTATTTTAAACTTATCAGCGGATTATTGGATCTTAATGAAATTTGATGTTTGGAATGATATTGTGTCTCAAAGCTCTTATTTTAAATCCCGACCGGATCTGATGACATTGGGGGGAGTTGGAGGGGAAAAACCTAAAGTCCCGGTTTTGCTACTTTAGGCACTTCCAGGTACGCTAGGACGATGAAATTTGGCAAGCGTATCAGGGACTGGACCAGATTAAATTAGAAATAGTCGTTTTCCCGATTTGACCATCTGGGGGGGGGGAGTAGGGGCCGGTTAATTCGGAAAGAATAGAAAAAATGAAGTATTTTTAACTTATGAGCGGGTGATTGGATCTTAATGAAATTTGATGTTTGGAATGATATTGTGTCTCAGAGCTCTTATTTTAAATCCCGACTGTGTCTGATGACATTGGGGGGAGTTGGAGGGGGGAAACCTAAAACCTTGGAAAACACTTAGAGTAGAGGGATCGGGATGAAACTTGATGGGTAAAATAAGCGCAAGTCCCAGATACATGATTGACATAATCGGAACTGATTTGCTCTCTTTGGGGTAGTTGGGGGGGGGGAGTAATTCTTAAAAATTAGAAAAATGAGGTATTTTCAACTTACGAACGGGTCATCGGATCTCAATGAAATTTGATGTTTAGAAGGATATCGTGTCTTAGAGCTCTTATTTTAAATCCCGACCGGATCTGGTGATGGGGGTGGGGAGTTGGGAGGGGGAAACCTAAAACTTGGAAAACACTTAGAGTGGAGGGATCGGGATGAAACATGGTGGGAAAAATAAACCTCCTAGATAGATGATAGATGATCCTAGATAGATAAGTCCTAGATAGATGATTGACATAAACGGAACAGATCTGCTCTCTTTTGGGTAGTTGGGGGGGGTATTTCTGAAAAAATAAAAAAATGAGTTATTTTTAACTTACGAACGGGTGATCGGATCTCAATGAAGTGACATTGGGGGGGGGGAGTTGGGAGGGAGAAACCTAAAAATTGGAAAACACTTAGAGTGGAGGGATCGGGATGAAACTTGGTGGAAAAAAAACACGAGTCCTAGATACATGATTGACATAACCAGAACGGATCCGCTCTCTTTGGGGTAGTTGAGGGGGGGTTAATTCTGAAAAATTAGAAAAAATGAGGTATTTTTAACTTACGAACGGGTGATTGGATCTCTATGAAATTTGATTTTTAGAAGGATATCGTGTCTCAAAGCTCTTATTTTAAATCCTGACCGGATCTGGTGACATTGGGGGAAGTTTGGGGTGGGGGGACCTAAAATGATGGGAAACGCTTAGATTGGAGGGATTGGGATGAAACTTGGTTGGAAAAATAAGCAGAAGTCTTGTATACGTGATTTACACAATTGGAACGGATCCGCTCAATTGCGCGGGGGGGGGGGGTAATTCTGAAAAATAAGAAAAATGACGTATTTTTAACTTACGAAGGAGTGATCGGATCTTCATGAAACTTCATATTTAGAAGGACCTCGTAACTCCGATATCTTATTTTAAATCTCAACCGGATCAAGCGTAATTGGGGGGAGGGGCAGTTGGGGGGACCGGAAATCTTAGAAAATACTTAAAGCGGTGAGATCAGGATGAAACTGGATGGAAAGAATAGAAACCTGTCTAAGATACGTGACTGACATAACTGGACCGGATCTGCTCTCTTTGGTGGAATTGGGGGGGGGGGGTAATTTTGAAAATTGAGGTATTTGTAACTTACGAAAGGGTGACCAGATCTTAATGAAATTTGATATTTAGAAGGATCTTGTGCTTTAAAGTTCTAATTTCAAATTCCGACCAGATCCTGTGACATTCGGGGGAGTTGGAGGGGGAACCGGAACTCTTGGAAAACATGAAAATTGGAGTATTTATAATCTTAAGAATAGATGATCGGATCGTAATGAAATTTGATTTTTAGAAGGAATTCATGTCTCAGAGCTCTTATTTCAAATCCCGACCAGATCTTTTGACATTGTGGGGATTTCGAGGGGGAAATCTTGGAAAAACACTTGGGAGTGTAGGAATCGGGATGAAGCTTGGTGGATAGAATAAACAAATGTCCTTGATACGTGATTGACAGAATCGTACTGGATTCGCTCTCTTCGGGGGAGTTGGGGGGAGGGGTTCAGTGATTTGGCGAGTTCGGTGCTTCTGGACGTGCTAGGGCGATGAAAATTGGTAGGCGTGTCAGGGAGCTGCACAATTTGACTTGATAAAGTCGTTTTCCCAGATTCGACCATCTGGGGGGCAAAAGGCAGAGGAAAAATTAGAAAAAATTAGGTATTTATAACTTACGAGTGGGTGATCGGATCTTAATGAATTTTGATATTTAGAAGGACTTTGTGACTCAGAGCTCTTATTTTAAATCTTGACCGGCATTAAGCCTCTTATTTTCCTTTTTAAATCAATCTATTGATTCATAGAATTTTGTTAGAGCTCATACCATATGATCTCTTGGCTCTTAGCTCTTCTCGCCTCGTCACAAGTGCCATATGAGCTCTTAGCTCTTGTTTTTTTTGGTCATCATAAACTCTGGGCCAAGGATGCCTCGAAATACCAAAATTTGAGAATGTTGAGTCCATAAAACAGCTCAAAAAAATTAAATTATATGTAATCATATCCTTGGATAATTATATCTAATTATATTAAAAATTTAAATTATATGTTTATTATACCGAAAGAGGCTGATCTTCTTTCTTTGATTTTGCGTCATATATTTCCATCAACCCATTCTCCTAATAATGGTGGTTCACGCATTTATTTTACTGGCTTTTTTTTATTAACTGGATGAAAACATCGAGGGGTGTTTCCTTCCCTAAACGTGACGCCCCTTCGTAGGATATTTTGGGACCAAAAAAATGCGATGAGGCCTAAAAATGCAAGCTTCTAAAAATTTTAGAAGCCTAAAAATATAAGCTTCAAGACAAGTGGAAATTTAACCTCCTGATAGTAAGCATATGAGGACGAGAGACCCAAACTCGTTATTTGTGACGCTCGGTACCCCGAGCTACGATCCGTAGTAGATTACGTGAGTTGTCTAGATTACCAGGTGGTAGTAGTGGTGTAGATTAGAGCTCACTCTGCAGGATGTTTTCTAAAAATAAACAGTGAAACCGGTTCTTTTGACTGTATATATGCATTTGATAAATTGTTAACAGTAAAAAAATTGAATGAATGACTGAATGTGTGTGGAAAAAAATTGCTCTCTCCCCCCCCCCCTCTCGGATTATCCGTTTTGTTTTGTTTTTCCTTTCTCGTAAGCTATTTTATATTCTCTTTGTTTCAGGTCTCGCTATTCGTACCACCTACATATGAATATATGTAATATCGCGTACATCTGTTAACCTCAATATAGTGCATTAAGAATAAATGGGAATCATTACCTGACCATGTTTCTCGAAATTGCC